>NC_069502.1:600565529-600770529 GCF_027579735.1 Bombina bombina
AACCCTCCCCAGTGGGATAATCTTGCATGCAAAATTGAGCTTACCAATCAAGGATTGAAGCTCCTTCAACCAAAGCTTCTGCTTCAACAACGCCCCCTAAATCACCGCAATCAAATCCTCCACCTTCTCCACTGGCAACCGACACTCCATTCTAACTGTCAATCTCAATACCCAAAAAACTTAAACTGGTCGTAGGACCTTCTGTCTTGTCCACCGCGACTGGGATCCCAAAGTACTGGGCCACTTCCATGAATGCTGCCATGAGCCTCCCACATACCTCCGTCCCTTCCAGGTCAACAAACAAAAAATTGTCCAGATAGTGGACTAGGGATGAGAGCTCTGACTGCTGCTTAATCACCCATTCAACAAAACAACTAAACTTTTCAAAATAAGAGCAGGAAATAGAACAACCCATGGGAAGGCAAAGGTCCACAAAGTAAGAGCCCTCAAAGAAGAAACCTAGAAGATGATGACATTTAGGGTGCACCGGCAATAAACAAAATGCTGCCTCTTTTGCTAACAGTGCCCCAACCCCCGCCGATCTCACTAATTCCACCGCCCTATCAAATGATGTATACCAAACTGCTGACAACTCTGGATCAATGCCATTGTTCACAGAGGAGCCCTTAGGGAACGATAAATGATATATCATATGGAATTGACCTGGGGACTTTTTTGGAACCACCCCTAAGGGGGAGGTTCGCAAGTTTGCTAGAGGCGCCTCAAGAAAAGGCCCTGCCATCCTACCCAATGAAACCTCCTTCATCAATTTGCCCCGCACAATCTCAAGCAATTCTTTTGTAGACCTTAAATTCCCATGAACCCACGACCCCTCACTCACCACAAAAAGGATCCAAAAACAAGTACTAAAACATGTTAAAATTAATTCTGTGTCGTGCCTCCGAGACCTCCCCTTACCGTACTTTTGTAACCATGGCACCATCCTTGCAACCCTCACCAGTGTCCGTGCTCTGTGTACCCACCTCCCCGACCTTACCCACTGTTCTTCCACGCTTGAAGCACTTGGCGTAGGCATGGGCTCCCCCACAGCCCAAACGTTCGTGTTTATACTTACAAGACCCAGCAAAGCGACATTGCCCATTGTTAAACTGGAAGCAGAGTCCCTTTCTGTCTGCCACTGCTGTGTTGAATCCCGGCCCACCTGATCCTGTACTTCCAGTGTTCCAGTTTTGGGGGGGCCTTGTTGTCCGGTAGGGGGAAAGGACTGCCCACCTTGCAACATGGTCATTATCTCCAATCAAATACTCATATGCTGATCATCCCACTTCATGTCTGGATGCACCGTACTCCTCTGCCGAAATTGCTCATCGTATCGCCACCACGCCATGCCTCTGTACGTCCAATACGCTGATGCAATCTCATCATAGTAACAGAAAAATGTCAACCCTTGCTCTGGGAACCTTTTTGCTGTCACCCTTGCAAAAAGCATGGGACCAATTGCCAAAAGTTTTTGCCAATTTCCTGTATCTCTTCTTTCTCTCTTCCTCCTCCTTCTTCCCTTGCTCCGCCTTCACATCCACCTTAATCTCCATGAACTGATCAATTGGCAGCAACGAAAACATTTCCAAACCTCACGCTTCCAAATCTTCTCCTTGATATGCTGCGTAAAATGTATCCCCAACGGACCAATTGAGCGAAGACACGGTCTCCTAAAAGCCACCTCTGCTACTTTTAATGCTCTAGTCCCAGAGCCAGTAGCAACCTGACCAGCGGGCACTATTGCCCCAGCCAACTCGGTAATCCTGGGAGCCCCTGTACATTCCCCACTCCTGCAGCTGATGCACCCCCAGACTCACCACTAGGGACACCACTACATTGTTTTTTCACTTGTGCCACTAGATCCCATAAACTCTTCAAAATAACAGAATTCACATCCCCACTTCCACTCAAATTAGTATAACATGCAGGAACAAGCATAGTACTCCAACAACCCTCACCTGAAGTGCTGGGACCTGTGACTGGTCCCTGCCCACTGCTTCCCACTCTGTTGTCGTCAACCACTGCCCATCTCCTCGTACTTTCCTCCAACCTCTTTACTGACCACCTCTCTGAAGGGCCAGGGTTCCCTGCATGCTGCCCAGGCGACCTTATCCCAGTCTGAGCCCGTTGCCGCTCTGGATTGGATTTCCTCCTCGGAGACCTCACCAGCCTTGCCCATGAGATGTCTGCAGGGTCCTCCCCCTCCTGACATCCAGGGGAGTTTGGTATCGCCTCTGCCGTCGGTCTGCCCCTGAACCAAAATTCCTAAGGCCACGACTGGTCCCCGGCCTGTGAAGAAAGAGACATATCAAGTCTAACCCTCCCAGATAGCCCTGTACTCCTCCTTTCCCCAGTGTCCACTAGTCACTCCCTCTGGTCCCTGCCTTGTCTAGAACCCCTTGCCGAATGCTCCTCCTTAATGGCACCAGGTGTCATGATCTGCAATAACTGCGCCAAAGTCATTAGATCTCCTACCTGTTCTGCTGCAACAGGTCCCAAATCCTCCTCCTCCCTGTGTAGTTCCTCCTCAAACTCATTGTACGAGTCCCCCAAGAAGATTGTATCCATGTCCATGGCATTGAAATACAATTCCTGAGTGGTAAGCCCACCGTTCTCTCCTCTGGTTAAATCTGTGGAGACACGCCACATTAATTACCCCGCCAATTTTACCCACTTCCCACTATCAGGGCCGTAAGCCTCCACCCACCCTACAGACATAACAACCAACCCCATGCACACAAATCACAGAAAGGAGAAGAGAAGAAAGGGGGGGGAGAAAATAGAGAGGAAGGAGAGAAGAGGGAGAGGGGGAGAAGAGGAAAGAGAGAGAGGAGGTAAAGGGAGGGAAGAGGAGGCCCAAACCCCATACTCATCAGAGAATACCACCAAAATACCACACCCCATCCCCTATAAATACACCCATACCAGCTACCCACACCTAAATCCACACCTCACTCCCCAGCCATGACCCCAAACTCACACCCTCACTAGAACACACATACACACAGGGCCATCAGTTAATTCCCAGTCCGGCACCCCCTGTACCATGCCATATATTCCCCACTGAGGCCAAGCAAGCTCCCCTAGGGTACCGTTCCTAGGCACTCACCCCACCCGCAACCCTACTGGATACTGATGGGTATATATATTATATATTATGTTATATGGGTAATTTGAATCTCACATATTAAGCATATTGAGGGTAACCTTAAATCTTGTATCAAATGTTTATAATGCAGCATACAGTATTCTATAGCAGCATTCCACAAGTTTCTTTTGTATACGTTGTAACATATGGTTCTAATATAAGATCCTCTCTACAAATGCTTATATGGGCATATTCTGTTCCTATACCTTATTTCCTGTAGGCCCCTTATGCAGATGTGAAGTTAACTACGTTTTTTTATATATTTCCTGTGGCCTCTTGCATGACGTATCATTTACTATATATTCTTTGTTCAAATTGTGAATAAATGAAATTAGTGAGAGAGACTTTGTGCCTGTGTCATTCTTGCTAATTTCCCAGGGCTCTGAAGAGAACGTATGCTGCACCCTTATCAGCCAGAGCTAAGAAACAAACAAAATTACCCTACAGATACATTGCTGTGTACTGCATACCCTGTGCAGGCTCCAGGCCCCCAGCTAACCACTCCTACATACTGCTGCCTCTGCTCCACATTGCGGCCGCTGCTCCACTGCTGGTTCCCCCGGTCCTCTACCCACATGTCGGGTGGTGACATCACCGGCTCCTCTATCAGGCACCTCCTCTTGCTGTGCTCAAGCCTCCACCTCCGACCCAGGCCACACCGGAGTAGATCTCCTAGCTGCCCATGTAGAAGTCCTTGCCAGGGATGTCCTCTTGCCGCTCCTCCTACGTGTACTAGTCACCCTAGCCGTTACACTCCTGTCCTAGTCTGGACTCAGCCTCTCAGGAGGTTTGGCCCTCCTCACTAGCCTCACTGTTGCCGGTTGTGCTGTTCTGCCCCTTCCAGACACCTTCTCACCCATCACAAGTCCCGGTCCAGTCTCCTGAAGATTCCCCATGACCCAATCCATTTCCCTGGCTTGGGCCAGCGTTGTAACCGTCCAAAGCAGGTCCTGAACTTCCATGGCAAGTTTCCTTGCCATATACTCCTTCAGGTATGAACTGTGCGAGTAGAAGGAGCTTCTGCTTGTGCGTACAATCCAAAATTTGGCGCTTCTTTTAGGCCACCCCCACCTCTTATATAAACCTATCTAGATCCCACCTACTCAGCCCTACACCAACTTACAGCCACCTACTTCTACCTAGACAGGGGTCAAATGCCCCTCCCATGTAATTACACGTCGAGGGCTTCCTTGACTTCTGCACATAGTTAAAAGCTTGCTGGTTTGTTTAGGTTTTTTCCTTATGGTAATGTTATCTTCCAAGACAAAAATGGATGGTTATAAAGGTTTATATGATTTGGGTTTATCATGGGGTTAAAAAAAACATGTTGAGACAAACATATATATGTGTATAAATGTTTTATATGTTTGTTTTCAACTTATTTTTATCTCCAATATTATAAAATGTAGCAGTTTAATGGTTAGGTTAGAAATGTCCAATTAACCCTTAAGATAGGTCTCAGATTGGATTTATTCTTACCATGGAATCTAGGACAATAGTGGTTTTACACCTTTATATAAATATAACATTATTTTAAATCATTTATACATATATATATATATTTTGCTTCTCCGCTGCCCTGCGCCGTATAGCGTGATTTTGCATGTGGCGTACTGCTTAGGTCCAGTTTCACATATTGCAATTTATTTCATAATTTTTGGGGGGATGTTGGGGTGGAGAGCGAAATTGCATGGGGGGGGGGGGCAAGAAAATGTTTGCCCAGGGTCCAATCAATATTCAAGACGGCCCTGGGTGATCCTTTTTCCAACTCAGTAATTCTGATTTTGAATTGCCTTTATTTTTGCCTGACATGTTGGTGTTATATGTTTCACTTGGATATATAAGTTGCACTGAGTAAGTACAACTGGATAAACAAAAACTGCGTCTGTCTTTATTTCAGGCTGCAAAGCAACAAAATGTGAATATTTTCAAGGGGGTGATTCTTTTCAATACCCACTGAAATACTTTAATTTTAGTTTATTGTTAACATATTTTAGTATTATCCAAAGCTTTTCTTATAAAAACTGTATATACATGCATACTATATACTTCCTTGAAGAAAAGTATAGTGTGTCTGGATAGATAGATAGATAGATAGATAGATAGATAGATAGATAGACAGACAGACAGACAGAGATATATAGATATACTGTATAGATATACGATGAGGGAGATATGGAGAGGGAGAGAGGCAAACAGACAGAGAGGTTTGTTTTCCTAGTGTAAAACTTATTGAGGAAATATGTATTCAAAGACAATAATATGTTATACTGCTTCTGAAAGAAGATATCTTTGGGGCTTTCAAAAGCTTGTTATTTCATGAAAAACTATTTTGTTGACCCACTAATAAACATTGCCTAAGACCAGCTTGCTTTTCTCGAGGGCTAATCAATACTTCATTCTATATGTTGGTTTGGGAAATCAAAATGACTTCCTGTTGCTTCCTTGTCAATACAAGCAATACATAAACATCACTATGAGAAAATGCCGTGACATTAATTAGCTCATTTTGTATTGTAAAAATAGTAATAATTTATAGCTGACTGATACAAAACTGCACTATAATATTGTGATCTTCGTAAATGATAATTACATTCATTTAACTCATAAGACATTGAAATGCATCCATTTCTAAAATCAACAATTATTTAAATACATTTTAAGACATAGATCTCTATGGAATCATGTAACCTCCTATATTTACAGCAAAAAGAGCAAATGTATGAAAGCTGTTTGAAGTCTCTCTAATTATCAAATGCAGTCATTTCTTAACATGTTTAGAAAGTTAAAATATTAACAAACATTTGCAGCAACCTTGTGTTTTTATTTACAATTTTCCAGATATCCTTCTATTTATTTGCTGGCTGGTAGGTAGCCCAATTTATTTTTTTCTGAGAATTACAGAGTAAAAAAAACAACTATAAAGAAAAAATTTGCTGCTTTTTCACTGGTTACATTTCTCATGGATTATAGGGATCAGGCTTAGTTCAAATAAGCAAAGGTTTCTTATGAAAGGGACATGAAACCCACAATTTTTCTTTTATGATCCAGATGGAGCTTACAATTTTAAAGAACTTTTCAATTTACTCACTACTATTATTCAAATTGCTTCATTCTCTTGGTATTCTTAGTTGAAGGAGCAGCAATGCACTAGTTTTGCGCTAGCTGATCACATTAGATTAGCCAATGACAAGAGGCAGAATGTTTACCTTGTCTACTATGTTTACAGTTCTAAACATGACAAAAATATTGTAAGGCCCAATCTATGGACAAGAAAGGGAAGTAAAGTAAATAAATAATACAATTCTATGTTCATATTATAGTTTTTTCCTCTATATCCTCACTATAGAATGAGGAAATTTAAATTGATGAATAAAGCATTAAATTCCTGTTTAATGAGCCAACTAAATGTAGCATGATTGGCAGCATCATCATTAAAATGCAAAAGGATTTATTTAAATACTGATCAAGCATATACGATGCAGACATTGATGTTTATATCACCTTCAATGTGAAGCCTCTTGCTTGATCATTTAAAGGAACACTGAACCCAATTTTTTTCTTTTGTGATTTAGATAGAGCATGCAATTTTAAGCAACTTTCTAATTTACTCTTATTATCAAATTTTCTTCATTCTCTTGGTATCTTTATTTGAAATGCAAGAATGTAAGTTTAGATGCCGGCCCATTTTTGGTGAATAATCTGGGTTATTCTTGCTGATTGGTGGATACATTCATCCCCCAATAAAAAAAAATGCTGTCCATAGTGCTGAACCAAAAAAGAAGCGTAGATGCCTTCTTTTTCAAATAAAGATAACAAGTGAATAAAGAAAAATTGATAATAGGAGTAAATTAGAAAGTGGCTTAAAATTGCATGCTCTATCTGAATCACAAAAGAAAAAAAATTGGGTTCAGTGTCCCTTTAAGGAAGGTCCTGATCCCTCACCAATGCATTTAGTTTTTTTTTTTATATATATACTTTTCTTAGTGAGTAGATTTTGTTGTTATTCATTTATAAAATAAATAAGGCATTTGAATTAATTTTGTCCAGAATTCCTTCATTGAAGAGACATGAAACTCAAATTGTTTCTTTCATATAATTTTAAACAACTTTCCAAAAACAGTGGGCTGAACCTCACTGTGAGGAAGAGTGTCTATCCAATAGGAAATAATATGGATCGCGGCTTCAGCAAAAGTTTGCCCACAACTAGGATTGTACTTTTACTAGTAGTTTATTATTTTTGGTAATTTATTTTTAATTTTTTGTAATGGTAGTGTTTTTTTAATTTTGTTTGTAATTTAGTGGGTATTAGGTTATGAGAGTGTTAAGTAGTGTAGGGGTAGTTTGCAATATAGGGTTGTGGCAGCTAGAGGGTTAATTGGTTAGGGGGCAGTTTGTGATGGTGCTAATAGAGGCTTAGGAGTTAAGTAGAGTAGGGGGTTATTTCAGTAGGGGTATCGGCAGTTTAGGGGTTAAATAGAGTAGGATGTTATTGCTGTGGGGTTATTGACAGTTTAGGGGTTAAGTAGCATAGAACGTTTATTGCGGTGGAGGATGTGGCAGTTTAGGGGTTAAATCGAATAGGGAGTTTATTGTGGTGGGGAATGTGGCGGTTTACGGGTTAAGTAGAGTAGGGGTTATTGTGGTTTATGGGTTTAAGGTGTAGCAGGGTTGTTTGCGATTGGGAAAGTGGCAGTTTATCGGTTATTCTTCTATGCTGAAGTATGTTTACTTTGCTGTGTGATATATTTAAAAGGGATCCTTTACTTTACATCATTGATGTAGGTGGCAATGCTGCTTGGAATATATTGCCAGCATTCCCACCCATTGCAATGTATAGTAAAACACCTCATGGCAATGCTGCCTTTAAACACTGATGTCAGCTGCTTGGAATATTTTGCCAGCTTTCTCAAAATTGTGACAGATCCATTTTGAAAATCTCACAATCTTGTGGAACTTTCAATCATCAGGCCCATGAAAGCAAATGACAAGAGGCCACCAAATCATCAGCTAGGTCCTAATAGTGCATTGCTACTCCTGAGACTACCTATCTATGGATAGGATACAAACAAAATGAAATAAATGATACATATATAAACTAGAATGTTCTTTTAAATTGTATGCTCTGTATGAATCATAAAAGATAAAAAATTGGGTTTCAAGTCCACTTAACTAAACTAACATTAAAATATTACCAACTTTGTTAACCCTTTAAGGACACAGCTTTCAGTTTGCTCAATTGTTTTATGATGGAAAAATTCCGTCATATGTCCTTAAGAGGTTAATTTAGTTTCTCTATTTAATAGACAGAGGAAACTAAATGAACGATTGAATGCATTTTGTATTATTTCATTAGTTTGTTAGTTAATGAATGAGTTCCGAACAAAGTTATTTCAAATTCATTATTTGTTTTACAAGCAAATAACAAAAAACAATTTTTGCACATGCTTATTAGCCATGGATATCTGTCTGACAATGATAATAAAAACATTCAACATATAGGGCCCACATTCAAGATTTAAAAGCAATATACTTAATTAGTATACTAATAAAAATAGCAAATTTTTACGCTACAAAACCATTTGCTCTTAATTCAGTTGCTGTGTACAGAAAGATTCTGTGGTAAATTGCAAATTGAAGACTGGATTTTGCAGCTAGCATTTATACAAGAGACAGGGGGTCTATTTTGAAGCAGCGAACGCTGCTTCCGACCCTCTCCGCTTCAGTTCCAACTGAATCGGAAGTTAAGAAGCAGCGGTTCTAAGGCCGCTGCTCCTTAACTCGTCCGCCACCTCTGAGGTGGTGGACAGCAATCAGACCGATCGAATACGATCGGGTTGATTGACACCCCTACTAGAGGCCGATTGGCCGCAAATCTGCAGGGGCGGTATTGCACCAGCAGTTCACCAGAACTGCTGGTGCAATGATAAATGCCGACAGCTTATTCGCTATAGTGGATCATGTATGTCCGCACCTACATAAATAGACCCCAGGGAATTTGTTTACATTTACTCAGCAGTTAGTGTTTGCAGTAGCAATACAAATTATTTTATGAATAAAAGTTAAATAATTTTAGATACATCAGACTGTAAACATTGGTGACACAAATGACAACTGAGGGCCTCATTTATCAGTCGGCAAGTAGATAATATTCCCAGCCAAGCAACCAGTCTGCATGAGTTTGGGCAAGCAAAGAGGCATCCACTGGCCACATCCACATGCTTGTTCAGCTCCCAACTCTTGGCCTAACGCAGTGACGAGTTAGCCCACATGAAGAATTACTAATCTTAAAGCGGGCTTCTAAAATATTAAAAATAAAATATTAAAAAATATTAATAATAATTAAATATGTTTATATTTTTTATTTATTTATTTTTACATCATGTATAATAATTTTTAATAATTATTATTAATATTTTAGAAACTAGGAGGTCTCCCACAACTGACAGATACAATAGCCCTTTCACACCACCTAAGATTACAGAAAAGGTCTATTGATGTAACCCATTTGTTTACTGTAAAAGGAAAATACTCATTTGCAAGTGGGACATTAACCTATTGTCATCATAATACATCCTCAACACTCAGTAACCATATGAGTGCCAGATGTATCTTGGCATGATGGACATACTTCTATGGTCACTTCAGGACCCCTATATCTACAAATGTTGTGTTTTTATTTTATATTTTTAATATTTAATTAAAAGTCACATTTGCACTGCCATGATTATCACTAACAGTACTGGGATTATTAAAATCATCTCTTAAAAGTGGATCAAATACAGTCACTAACAGCACTGGTGTCTTTTAAACTGGAGATCACTTAATCGCAACTTTCACAGTTAACTATTGTAATCCATTTCCATCTGCACCACTGTTAACCCATCTGAAAGCACTATTTTTCTAATGCTATATGTTTGCTTTTCAACATTCAAACTGCAGTAAATCTTAAACCCACTGCCATTCAACATTTTATCTTCCAAAGAGACTGTGATGGATATAATATTCCTAAATGTATGTTCATTTATTTATTATGTTTTGTATGTTTCAGTAGACTGGAAGAAAATAGCTTATACTGATGCTGTTTTGTCATTTTTATAAAAAGTCTATTCTGCCTCTAATAAACGAGTTCTTTATTACACTGACAACTGAGCTCTGTCTCTTTTGTATGGGGTATTCTGGAGTCTATTCTGCAGAAAGAGCTCCAACTTACTGTAATTTCAAATGTAAGGAAAATTTAGCGAGTTCCAGCTGAAGGAGTTACCAATGTTTATTCTAACTCACTGCATTGAAAATATGCTACCTGATCTTCACCCTATCCGCCTAGAGAGAAAGAGAGATCTTTACTGAGGCCATCTTCCGTGGGGGAGATACGTTGACTGACGTGACCCTGGTCTCAGCAACAGTCCAGTAAGTTTAAGCTACTGACGATACCACTGGGAAGAGGCTTCTCCAAAGGTTATTATTGTCAAATCTGGTGATGAGTTGTTGGATTTACTACTCACACATTGAAATTAAGTGTTGATTCAGTCTCTGCAAAACATGGTTGGGAATGAGCCCACATCGCTCCTTCTGCTGTCCCACTGATGGAATTTGATATCTGGATGAGGGAGATCTTGGCTCTGTATGACAGGCCATCACCCAAGAAAAAAGGTTGGCTTTATGGGATAAAATGTGTCTGGAACTTTAAGAGTAACAGGCTTTCACTCAGCAGAGCTGCAGTAACTTTCCCAGGGGTAGCCCATTTCCCATAGGTTACAAATTGATTTAAGGGGTCACCAATCCTTCCAGCTATTTGATCAAACCAAGGAGAACATTGACACCTTTTTCGCAGAACTTTGAAAAACAGTACCAAGTCTATCGAATCAGAGAGTCTGACTGGGTCCCCGTGCTACAGGGTAACCTTACAGGGCATGTAGGAGATGTTTTCGGGGGTCTACAGTTGTGAAGAAACTCTTCAGTACCTCAGATATGCTCTAAACACTAACACATACCAAAGGCAGTTACGAAATGACCAACTGAAAGACCCAGAGACCTACAGTGAGTTGTCTAGTCATATAAGCCAATCCTATGAGCAGTGGCTCCTAATGGCAGGTATACAGGACTTTGAAGGGCTGAACCAGCTTATGATAATGGAGCAGTTCTTTTGGCACTGCCATGGGGACATTAAACATTGGGTAAGAGATAGAAAACCTCTTACTCTTTGTGAGGCAGCAGTCTAATGGAAGAATATGTGATAAACAAACAAGGAATACCAGTGAACTTCAAATCAAATGTGCCTTTATTAAAATTAAAAACACCAGAAATTAAAAACAAAAGGCATAGGCATGCCTTGCAGACTTGTCTTATGCGTTTCGGCAACTTTAGCCTTAATCATAGACATGACTAGGTGATCTCATCACCATCCTTATATACTTCATGTAGTGTTGTTATAGGTTGATACTGGCATGCCCTGTTTAGACAGACCAACAAAAAACAGAAAATACTTCAAGTTCAGAATGTACAATAATTTAGCTTAGAGCATTGAGTACTTCGCTGTAAAGGGAAAGTGGTCATACAAAATGTATACAAATATTCAAAATCTTATGAAATAAGCAAAATATATTTATTCTTGGTTATAAAGAAATTTTAGTATGTCTTTAATCTGCTTATTAGATTCCTAAGTATATTAGTTAACCTTTAATCTGCTTCTTTAAATCAATGCACAGAACCAATTGCGCTCAAACAGACTCTGCTCAGCTCAGTGTCCATTATAAAACAAATAAATTGATATTAAATTTGGAAAGATAGTTTAGCTGACGGGGGGGGGGTGAGGGAAGGAAAACAATGTTAATGGTAGAAAAGGGATAATTGATTTCCAGAAATTGATAATATCACCTTCAATGTTAAAGCCATGAGGCTTCCTGGTTTTCATTTTGAAAATCCAGAAAGCCTCCCTTTTATGTAGTAGGGCTATGCTGTCTCCCCCTCTAGGTGGTGCTTGTACCCATTTGATCACTTGCCATTTGAAAGATGTGGCAACCTGTTTATGTATATGTATGTCTTGCCAAATCTGAAACCTCAGCATTATTATTAATGTCATTGAGGTGTTCCCTGATCCTAGAGTGGCCCTAGGTAAACCCCACATATTGGCTCTCACAGATTGTACATTCGATTAAGTAGACAACAAATGTAGTCCTACAATTAGTACAGTGATTTAGATCAAAACCCTTATTGGTGCTTTTAGACTGGAATTTTTTAGTGCTTTTGCTATGTTGACAGGCTATACATTTACTGTAATGGCACTTATAGTGTCCCTTAATATTCAACTAACTACTATTGCCTTTGCCTTTACTCCTCAGCATACTAGGTGCCACAATGTTACTGATTGTACAGCCCCTTTTTGACACAAAATTACAGCCACCTGAGACATAGTCCTTGAGACTATCTTCTGCGGATAAAATTAGTAGGTGCTTACTTATAATATTGCATACTTTGTGTGGCCAACCAAGGCACCCACACCCAGGTCCTCCCACGTACCCCAGTTGCACTGCATCCAAAAGGACCTAACTTCCAGCCTTGGGTCAAAGCTCCAGCTGGCAACTCAGGACATGCATGAGGGAAATCACTATTTTCTCCTCAGACGGCCCCCATCCTTTTCGCCATACAATTCTTCTCCTTGGATATGGTGCTACAGGTAAAGAAAAACATTTTTTTTAAAAAAAGAGAAAGTATGTTCTGCACAATGCAGCTAAATTAGCAACTGATAGCATAGCAGAATGTTACAAGTTAAAAGAAAATAGATTTAATAAACAACAATGTATACACTTGAATATAAAACATCAAATAGATCGACAAACTAGCTCAAAAAAGCATAGTATCCACATATACATAAAATATATATACAATGTTTAAAAACAATTGATACAATAAAAGGTTTCAATACGAAATCCCATATGACTTCCAGTTATGTGGGAGAGTTTGTAGATGCCAGAAGCGCTGGAATACAAAGAGATTCCAATGAGACAGCAGAAAGGAACTAAGCAATATGGTGACAAGTCTTACACCAGCAACGGTTCAGCGATGTCTATAGTATGTAGATTCTTTCCAGTACACTCCCTCCATATCTCCGTTAGTAGTCTTTTGCACTTTACTTGGCATTTGTTTGAAATTTTGCGCCTCTGCACATCAGAACTACAGAAGCCCAGACAGGACAAACAAAAGAGCAACACATTTCAGCCATAATGGCCTTTTTCAAGCTCAAAAAGCTAGAAAAAAGAACCTACATACCATGGACATCGCTAAACCATTACCGGTGTAAGTAAGATTTGTCATCGTATTTCTTTGTTCCTTTCTGCTATCTCATTGGAATCTCTTTGTATTCCAGTGCTCCTGGCATCTACAAACTCTCAAACATAACCGGAAGTCATATGGGATTTCCTATTGAAACCTTTTTATTGTCTCAATTGTTTTTAAATATTGTATATGTATTTTATGTATATGTGGATACTATGCTTTTTTGAGCTAGTTTGTCGATCTATTTGATGGTTTATATTCAAGTGTAAAATTTTTTATTTATTAAATCTATTTTCTTTTAACTTGTAACATTCTGCTTTTAGTTGGTAATCTAGCTGCATTGTGCGGCGCATAGTGTTTTCTCTTTTTAAGAGAAATTTTTTTCTTTATCCTTTTGAAGGGGAATAGGGACCCCCTTTATTTTGTACTAATTTGTTTTTAGTAAAACACCTACAGCGTGAGTATCCTTCTGTCTTTACTATGGTGCTACATTTGCCAAGGGTTCATATATTTCTAAGCCCAATGTTTGGCTTCTGCTGTTGTGGGGGTTTTGCAGGAGGAGCCCTATCACCTTAGAGAATCACCGTTCACATAGCAGAGGGCTCATACCACACACTTCCCACTGCCAGAGTTCAGCTCAACTGGGGAGTCAGAGAAGGGACAGTTACTGTGGGAGTAATGAATGGATTGCCAGCTGATGTGTTCTTGGGAAATGACTTGATAATATTGGTCAGTGAATACTGTCTTCTAGACAACATAACTGAGGTCTGTATACAGACCAGAGACAATATCTCAGACCCCCAGAGACTGGTCACCAGCAGCCAAGCCAATTGGACACCCTCAACTGGTGTGTATCATGTCTTCTGACGGTCCCCTTTAATTTGCCCCCCCCCTACTGATTTTAAAATGCATATCGCTAGAAATCCCTCTCCTTGGGATTGCCCATGAGATACCCCTGGTAGGTCATTTAGGAGTGGGGCGCTACACCACCCACCTGCTAAAGGCTTTCTTTTGGCCTGGTGTCAAAAGTGATGTACACAAATTCTGTCATTCCTGTGACACTTGTCAGCGGGTAGGCAAAAGTGGGAATCACTTTTAAATGCCTTTACACTCCCTACCTATCATTTAGCAGGTCTGGTATGATCGGACAGCCAGATACAGTAAGTTTTAGGTAGGGCAAAATGTACAAACCCTCATATCCAACTCCCAAAAAAAAACTACAGGCCAAGTGCTCAGGGCCTTGGACTGTTGGTGAAAGACTTAATAACACTACATATGTTGTAGTTCAGGATCCTCTAGAAGGTGGTCAATGTACATTTGACATTAGCATGCTTAAATTGTATGTGGAACATCCACAGACCATAGCTACCATATGTACCCCCTCCAATCCCTTCCTGGTTTACTTGAAGAAACCTGTGGGCCAGTTTCTCATGAACGGTCAGACTGATCCATCATCTGGGAAAGGATGCCATTGAACAGGTCAGACATTGTGAGATCTCGGGAAATACCTTTATAGTTGGGAGGGAGAGGTGTGCTGACCCTGAGTATAATATTCCTGAATGTATATTCATATTCATTATGTTTTGCATGTTCCAGTTGGCTGGTAGAAAATAACTGTTACTGATGATGAGGTTTTTTTTAACTACTTTGTTCTGCTAATAAGCCAGTTCTTTGTCAAACTGGAAATATAGCTCTGTCTCTTTTGTTGGGTATTCTGAGGTCTGAAATGCTGAGGCAATCTTAATAAATGGTCCTTTGCATATTAACTTTAAGTTACAATTTTATTTTCTGTTAACTCCGAAATGGGAAAAGGGCTTTAACAAACAATCAGCTAGATTACGAGTTTGGCGTTATGAGTGAAAAAGCATTGTTATGCTTCATAACGATGCTTTTTCCCTAACGCCGCTATTACAAGTCTTGCAGGTATAGGTGTACCGCACAACTTTTTGGCAGTCACGCAATGTCAGTACCGCACTTTTTAAAAAGTCATTTTTCAATGGGACTCCCATAGCGCCGGTATTACGAGTTTGCCTAGGAGGCCAAAAAGTGAGCGGTTCACTCTATAACCACAAGATTCGTACAGTCATCTAAAGTCATTAGTTATGAGTTTTACATTACAAAGCTGTAGCATAAAACTCATAACTAAACTGTCACAAAGTACACTAACACCCATAAACTACCTATTAACCCCTAAACCGAGGCCCTCCCGCAAACACTAAAATAAAATGATTAACTCCTAGTCTGCCGCTCCGGACATTGCTGACACTTAAAAATTGATTAACCCCTATTCCGCCGCTCCTCGACATCGCCGCCACTATAATAAACATATTAACCCCTAAACCGCCACCCTCCCACATCACTACATAAATATATTAACCCCTAAATCTAACCCTAACCCTAACGTAACCCTATCCCTAACACCCCCTAACTTAAATATAATTAAAATAAATCTAAATAAAACTTACAATTATTACCTAAATACCTATTTAAAACTAAATACAAACTTACCTGTAAAATAAAACCTAAGCTAGCTACAATATAATTAATAGTTATATTGTAGCTAGCTTAGGTTTTATTTTTATTTTACAGGTAAGTTTGTATTTATTTTAACTAGGTAGACTAGTTAGTAAATAGTTATTAACTATTTACTAATTACCTAGTTAAAATAAATACAAAGTTACCTGTAAAATAAAACCTAGCCTGCCTTACACTAAAACTAACATTACAATAAAAAAAAAAAAAAAATTATCAAATGCAATTATCTAAATTACAAAAAAACACTAAATTACACAAAATAAAAAATGAAATTATCAAAAATAAAAACAAATTACTAATAATCTAATAGCCCTATCAAAATAAAAAACAAACTAGCCTACACTAAACTGACAATAGCCCTTAAAAGGGCCTTTTGCGAGGCATTGCCCCAAAGAAATCAGCTCCTTTACCTGTAAAAAAAAATACAAACAACCCCCCAACAGTAAAACCCACCACCCACACAACCAAACCACCCAAATAAAATTCTATCTAAATAAACCTAAGCTAACCATTGCCCTGAAAAGGGCATTTGGATGGGCATTGCCCTTAAAAGGGCATTTAGCTCTTTTACGGTGCCCAAACCCTAAGCTAAAAATAAAACACACCCAATAAACCCTTAAAAAAACCTAACACTAACCCCCGACGATCCACTTACAGTTTTCGAAACCGGACATCCATCCTCATCCAGGCAGCAGAAGTCCTCATCCAAGTGGGAAGAAGTCCTCATTGAAGCCGGCAGAAGTCTTCATCCAAGCGGGCAGAAGTCTTCATCCAAGTGGGCAGAAGTCATCCAGACGGCATCTTCTATCTTCATCCATCTGGTGCGGAGAATCCTCTTCTTACGATGGTCACTGTAGAATGAGCTTTCATCAATTAGTCAATAGGATTGAGCTCGCATTCTATTGGCTATTCCAATCAGCCAATAGAATGCAAGCTCAATCCTATTTGCTGATTGGATCAGCCAATAGGATGAAAGCTCAATTCTATTGGCTGATTGCAACAGCCAATAGGATTTTTTTCCCTTTAATTCCTATTGGCTGATAGAATTCTATCAGCCAGTTGGAATGTAAGAGACGCCATCTTGGATGACATCACTTAAAGGGAAACTTAATTTTAAAGCAACCATCGTAAGAAGAGGATGCTCTGCGCCGATGTCTTGAAGATGGACCCTCTCCACGCCGGATGGATGAAAATAAAAGATGAAGACTTCTGCCCACTTGGATGAAGACTTCTGCCAGCTTCGATGAGGACTTCTGCCCGCTTGGATGAAGACTTCTGCCTCCTGGATGAGGATGGATGTCCGGTCTTCAAAAACTGTAAGTGGATCGTTGGGGGTTAGTGTTAGGATTTTTTAAGGGTTTATTGGGTGGGTTTTATTTTTAGCTTAGGGTTTGGGCACCGTAAAAGAGCTAAATGCCCTTTTAAGGGCAATACCCATCCAAATGCCCTTTTCAGGGCAATGCCCCACAAAAGGCCCTTTTAAGGGCTATTGGCAGTTTATTGTAGGCTAGGGTTTTTTTTTATTTTGGGGGACTTTTTTATTTTGATAGGGCTATTAGATTAGGAGTAATTCATTTTTATTTTTGATAATTTTGTTTTTTATTTTGTGTAATTTAGTGTTTATTTTTTTGTAATTTAGATAATTGTATTTGATTAATTTAATTTTTTTTATTTTAATGTAATGTTAGTTTTTAGTGTAAGGCAGGTTAGGTTTTATTTTACAGGTAAGTTTGTATTTATTTTAACTAGGTAGTTAGTAAATAGTTAATAACTATTTAGTAACTAGTCTACCTAGTTAAAATAAATACAAACTTATCTGTGAAATAAAAATAAAACCTAAGCTAGCTACAATGTAACTATAAGTTATATTGTAGCTATCTTAGGTTTTATTTTACAGGTAAGTTTGTATTTAGTTTTAAATAGGTTATTTAGGTAATAATTGTAAGGGTTATTTAGATTTATTTTAATTATATTTAAGTTAGGGGGTGATAGAGTTAGGTTCAGGGTTATGTTAGGGTTAGGTTTAGGGGTTAATATATTTATGTAGTGTTAGTGATGTGGGAGGCCAGAGGTTTAGGGGTTGATAACTTTAGTATAGTGGCGTCGACATTGGGGGCGGCAGATTGGGGGCTAATAAGTGTAGGTAGGTGGCGGTGATGTTAGGGCCAGCAGATTAGTGGTTAATAACTGTAATGTAGGTGGCGGCGATGTTAGGGGCAGCAGATTAGGGGTTAATAACTTTAATGTAGTTGGCGGCGATGTTAGGGGCGGCAGATTAGGGGTTAATAAGAGTATTTAGGTGGCGGCGATGTTGGGGTAGCAGATTAGGGGTTAATAGCATTATGTAGTTGGCGGCGATGTTAGGGGCAGCAGATTAGGGGTTAATAACATTATGTAGGTTGTCGGAGATGTCGGGGCGGCAAATTAGGGGTGTTTAGACGTGGTTTTTATGTTAGGGTGTTAGGTTTAAACACATGTTTTCTTTCCCCATATACATCAATGGGGCTGCGTTACGGAGCTTTTGTTTCCGCGATCGCAGGTGTTAAGCTTTTTTTAGCCGACTTTTTTCCATTGATGTCTATGGGGAAATCGTGCATGAGCACATCAAAATACTGCTTGTATTTGGGTGAGGTATGGAGCGCCACCATATAAAGCCGGTTTAACAAAACCTGTAATAGCAGCGCTATAGGGAGGTGAAATAACGACGCTTTTGTGGCAGTTGTTAATTTCCCTATAGCACTCAAAACTCGTTAACTAGCTGAATTGTAGTAAATATTTTTTTTAAAAAATACTTGTCAAAGCTGAATAGCAACCACAAAAGAGCAGTGACAAACCAAAATTGGAAGATTGGACAAATAACTGTGATCTAAAGTTTAACACTGAAAAGTTAAAAAAATAAATCATTTAGGGAAAAATAAATATGTTAATTACAGACTCAATATATTGCAGAGAATAAGGCCAGTAGAATGTTTGGATGTATTGGTAGAGATATTTGCCGCAGAAATAATAAGGTTTTTATGACACTTTATAGATCACTACTTAGGCCTCATCTTGAGTATTGTGTGTAGTTCTGGAGGCTAAATCTCTAGAATGATGTAAACAAGCTGAAATATGTGCAAAGAAGGGCTACTAAAACGGTACATGGTCTAAAAAATAAAACTTTTCGGGAGATACTCAGTGACCTAAATATATATATCTTAGAGGAGAAAAGGGAAAGAGGTGATATGATAGTAACTTTCAAGTATATTAAGGGGCTTAGTGAAGCTGAGGATGTGGGGCCTATCTATCAAGCTCCGTAAGGAGCTTGACGGCCCGTGTTTCTGGCGAGTCTTCAGACTCACCAGAAACAGCAGTTATGACGCAGCGGTCACAAAGACCGCTGCTTCATAACCCTGTCCGCCTGCTCTGAGCAGGCGGAAAGGGAATCGCAACAATTCAACCCGGTCGAGTACGATCGGGTTGATTGACACCTCCCTGCTGGTGGCCGATTGGCCGCGAGTCTGCAGGGGGCGGCGTTGCACCAGCAGCTCTTGTGAGCTGCTGGTGCAATGTTAAATGCGGAGAGTGTATTGCTCTCCACATTCAGCGATGTCTTGCTGACCTGGTCCGCACTGTCGGATCAGGTCCGCAAGACATTTCTTAAATATGCCTCTGAGTATTTTTCATAAGAAGAAAAATTCAAGGACAAGAGGTCATGATCTCAAGAAGGATAGTAGGTTCAGGATTCATTTGCAGAAGCACTTCTTTACAGAAAGGGTGATTGATTCATGAAATAAACTTCTACAAGAGGTGGTAATGACAAACACTGTGTGGGACTTTAAGAATGCCTGCTTTAAGCTATACATATTTAGGTCACTGAGTCTCTCCTGGAAAGTTTTTTTTTTTCTTTCTATGTATCATTTTATCCGATAAGCATAAGGCTATCCTACGAACTAGATAAGTTTATAATCTTATGACTTGCTGGGCCTATGGTTTTTATCTGCCACCAAAATCTATGTTTCTATAGAGAGATAGAAAATGACTGCACAGTCTTCCCTTCCTGACAACCTAAAAGATGCATTCAGATGGATTAACCGTGGTGCGGATGGAAACGGCTAAAAGTTGTGATTAAATTATCTCCTTTAAAAACCTGATATAAAAGACACCAGTACTGTTAATGACAATAACTACGGTACAAGTATGACTTTTAAATATTAAAAATGTAAATTAAAAGCACCCCATTTATAGATGCTGATGTCCTGAAGTGTCTTTTCCTGCAGATCCCCTTATCTGTACAGAATATCAAATAGTCAAAACATAAGCATAAATATATGCACCTATACATATGTAAATTAATAGATCTTAAATGAAACTATAGATGCTAAATAAACCTGTGTGTTAATAAACCTCTCCTGTGGCCATTTGAGTGTGCAAGACTGTTTGCAAAAAGCCATGAAACAGTTATAAAGATGTCCAAAATCCCCTTCCAACAGCTTATCAAGTGCCTAGTGTCATTGGCCTCTATTTATCAAAGGTCTTGAGGACCTGATCCCACAGTGCAGATCAGGTCCGCAAGACCTTGCTAAATGTGGAGAGCAATACGCTCTCCGCATTTAACATTGCACCAGCAGTTCACAAGAGCTGCTGGTGCAATGCCGCCCCCTGCTGACTCGCGGCCAATCAGCCACCAGCAGGGAGGTGTCAATCAATCCGATTGTACTCGATCGGGTTTATTTCCGACGATGTCTGTCCGCCTGCTCAGAGCAGATGGGCAGGGTTATGGAGCAGCGGTCTTTGACCGCTGCTTCATAACTTGTGTTTCTGGCGAGTTTGAAGACTCGCAAGAAACACGGCCCTTCAAGCTCCGTACGGAGCTTAATAAATATGGGCCATTGAATTCGGAAAGCCAAAACTGGGCTCAAAAAATTTGTTAAAAATGTTTTGTGATTGAAAAAAGCTTTTCTGCCCTAGAGCTTTTATTGAGGATCTGAAAACTTGTTTGCATGTGCAAGAATCAGCCAAAAATGCACTATTGTGATAGAGTAGCCTTTTCAGCCTGCAAAGTCTCTGCCATTAGATTATGATCGATTCTAAATTGTAATTGACAATAATCCCAACTAGAGGAGATATTTTAAGATATTTTAAGCATGTGAATAAAATTCAAGTTTCTGAGTTCTCCTATATCAAAAAGAAATTTAAATTATGAGCTATAGAGGGGTATTTATCAAGCCGTCAACCGCAAATATGCTGGAATTCTGCAGCATAATTGTGGAGAGCCTGATTCGCCTTATTTATCAAAGCCTACAGACCGGCAAAAGTTGAAATCTGTGACGTAACATACAATCCGCCAGTCTCAATCCGACACAGATCGATGCTTACGTTATTACAGATGTTTTGAATACAAATTCGGCACTATCTGACTACTTTTGCAAGTTATCAAACTGCTAACAGGTTTGCTCGCCACTATTCTGGCCCAGCGTACCTGGTTTTCAATCCGCAACCCTGGAGGCCGAAAATGCCATAGGAATCAATGGGAGTCTGAAAGCAGCGAAAGCTTATGTTCACTGCCAGATCCCATTGATTTCTAAGTTAGAAAACCAGTAACATTTACACCTAACACCCTAACATAAACCCAGAGTCTAAACAACCCTAATCTGCCGCCCCGACATCGCCGCTACCTACATAATGTTATTAACCCCTATCCCGCCGCACCCGGACCCCGACGCACCTAAATAAAGTTATGAACCCCTATCCCGCCGCTCCTGGACCCCGCCGCACATAAATAAAGTTATTAACCCCTATACCACTGCTCCTATACCCCACCGCAACCTACATAATGTTATTAACCTCTATACCACCGCTCCCAGACCCCACCGAAACCTACATAATGTTATTAACCCCTATACCGCCACTCCCGGACCCCACCGCAACCTACATAATGTTATTAAACCCTATACCGCTGCTCCCGGACCCCAACAAAACCTACATAATGTTATTAACCCCTATTCCACCGCTCCAGGACCCCGCCGTAACTAAATAAAGTTATTAACCCCTAAACCACCACTCCCGGAGCCCACCGCAACTAACTAAATGTATTAACCCCTAATCCCCTGGCCTCCCACATCACTACCACTTACTAAACCTATTAAACCCTAAACCGCCAGCCCCCCACATCGCCATAAACTAAATTCAGCTACCCGCTAACTTTACATTAAATATTAACTCATCCCTATCTTATAATAAATTAAAACTTACCTTTAGAATTAAATTAAACTATATTAAACTATTAATTAACCTACACTAACTATTATACTAAAATTACATTAAATTACATTAAAGGGACAGTAAACCTTAAAAATAATGTTATATAATTCTGCACATACTGCAGAATTATATAACATTATATTAGCCAAACATTATAAAACATAATGTACCCTATTCATTTTTTTTAAAAAACGCTGTTTTACAGACCCGCTCTCTGTACTCTGCTGAGCGGGTCTGTTATATTTACTCAGCACATCGGGCCAGCTGTATAGTCACAGCCCGGCCCGACCGCGCCATAGCACTAAGTGCAGCTTGCTCCTGCTGTCAGACAGAGCAGGAGCGAGCTGCACTTAGTCTTATGGCGCGGTCGGGCCGGGCTGTGACTATACAGCTGGCCCGATGCGCTGAGTAAATATAACAGACCCGCTCAGCAGAGTACAGAGAGCGGGTCTGTAAAACAGCATTTTTTTAAAAAAATTAATAGGGTACATTATGTTTTATAATGTTTGGCTAATATAATGTTATAAAATTCTGCACTATGTGCAGAATTATATAACATTATTTTTAAAGTTTACTGACACTTTAAACTATATTAAACTATTAATTAACTTACCCTAACAATTATACTATAATATATTATACTATAACTATCTATTATACTATAATAGGAATATTATACTATTCCAATCAGCCAATAGAATGCAAGCTCAATCCTATTGGCTGATTGGATCAGCCAATAGGATGAAAGCTCAATCCTATTGGCTGATTGCAACAGCTAATATGATTTTTTCCACCTTAATTCCTATTGGCTGATAGAATTCTATCAGCCAATTGGAATGTAAGGGACGCCATCTTGGAAGAAGAGGATGCTCCGTGCTGGATGTCTTGAAGATGGAGCCGCTCCGCGCCGGATGGATGAAGATAGAAGATGCCGTCTGGATGAAGACTTCTGCCGGCTTGGATGAAGACTTTGGCCCACTTGGATGAAGACTTCTGCCGGCATCACTGAGTACTTCTGCCGCTTCGTTGAGGATGGATGTCGGGTCTTCAAAAACTATAAGTGGATCTTCGGGGGTTAGTGTTGGGTGGGTTTTCATTTTAGATTAGGGACTTTGGGCGGAAAAAGCTAAAAGCTAAATGCCCTTTTAAGGGCAATGCAAATCCAAATGCCCTTTTCAGGGCAATGGGGAGCTTAGGTTTTTAAGATAGAATTTTATTTGGGGGGTTTGGTTGTGTGGGTTTTACTGTTGGGGGGTTGTTTGTATTTTTATTTACAGGTAAAAGAGCTGATTTCTTTGGGGCAATGCCCCGCAAAAGGCCAGTTTAAGGGCCATTGGTAGTTTATTGTAGGCTAGGGTTTTTTTTATTGGGGGGGGCGCTTCTTTATTTTCATAGGGCTATTAGATTAGGTGTAATTAGTTTATATATTTGATAAAAAAAAAATATTTTGTGTAATTTAGTGTTTACTTTTTTGCAACTTAGTGTTTTTTATTTTGTTTAACTTAGTTGTTAGTTTTTTGTAACTTAGTAATTCTTTATAGTATATTTAAATAATTTGAGTAAGGTTAGGTTTTTAAATATGTAATATAGTTAATTTAATTTTTAGTTTAATGTAATTTTAGTATAATAGTTAGGGTAGATTAATTAGTAGTTTAATATAGTTTAATGTAATTGTAGGATAATAGTTAGGGTAGGTTAATTAATAGTTTAATATAGTTTATTTGAATTCTAAAAGTAAGTTTAAATTTATTATAAGATAGGGATGAGGTAATTTTAATGTAAAGTTAGCGGGTTGTTGGGTTTAGGGGTTAATAGCTTAATTTAGTTTATGGCGATGTGGGGGACTGGCGGTTTAGGGGTTAATAGGTTTAGTAAGTGGTAGTGATGTGGGAGGCCAGGGGTATAGGGGTTAATACATTTATTTAGTAGCAGTGGGTATTTAGTAGCAGTGGGCTCCGGGAGCAGCAGGATAGGGGTTAATAACTTTATTAGAGTTGCGGTGGGCTCCAGGAGCAGTGGGATATGGGTTAATAACTTTATTAGAGTTGCGGTGGGCTCGGGGAGCAGCGGGATAGGGGTTAATAACTTTATTTAGTTGCGGCGGGCTCCGGGAGCAGCGGGATAGGTGTTAAACATTTTAGTATAGTTGTGGCGTTTAGTGACAGGGTATAAATAAAGTGGAAAAAAGCCAAATAGCAGCGAGATCGATGACTGTTAGTTAACAACAGTCCGCTGCTCATCGCACCGTACTTGGTGCGCAGCTTTTTGACAGCTTTTTTGATAAATAAGGAGAGCGTATTCAGGTCCGCGGCCACGATGTTAGGCGATGTTAGGCGAGCGTATTGGTGCCATCGAATGCAGCACAGTTGACCGCTTGATAAGTAGGCCTCATAGGCCTAGATTTAGAGTTCGGCGGTAGCCGTCAAAACCAGCGTTAGAGGCTCCTAACGCTGGTTTTGGCCGCCCGCTGGTATTTGGAGTCAGTGATTAAAGGGTCTAACGCTCACTTTTCAGCCGCGACTTTTCCATACCGCAGATCCCCCTACGCCATTTGCGTAGCCTATCTTTTCAATGGGATCTTCCTAACGCCGGTATTTAGAGTCGTTTCTGAAGTGAGCGTTAGAGCTCTAACGACAAGATTCCAGCCGCCTGAAAATAGCAGGAGTTAAGAGCTTTCTGGCTAACGCCGGTTCATAAAGCTCTTAACTACTGTACCCTAAAGTACACTAACACCCATAAACTACCTATGTACCCCTAAACCGAGGTCCCCCCACATCGCCGCCACTCGATTAAAATTTTTAACCCCTAATCTGCCGACCGCCACCTACGTTATACTTATGTACCCCTAATCTGCTGCCCCTAACACCGCCGACCCCTGTATTATATCTATTAACCCCTAACTTGCCCCCCACAACGTCGCCGCAAGCTACTTAAAATAATTAACCCCTAATCTTCCGACCGCAAATCGCCGCCACCTACGTTATCCCTATGTACCCCTAATCTGCTACCCCTAACATCGCCGACCCCTATGTTATATTTATTAACCCCTAATCTGCCCCCCTCAACGTCGCCGACACCTACCTACACTTATTAACCCATAATCTGCCGAGCGGACCTGAGCGCTACTATAATAAAGTTATTAACCCCTAATCCGCCTCACTAACCCTATCATAAATAGTATTAACCCCTAATCTGCCCTCCCTAACATCGCCGACACCTACCTTCAATTATTAACCCCTAATCTGCCGACCGGAGCTCACCGCTATTCTAATAAATGTATTAACCCCTAAAGCTAAGTCTAACCCTAACACTAACACCCCCCTAAGTTAAATATAATTTTTATCTAACGAAATAAATTAACTCTTATTAAATAAATAATTCCTATTTAAAGCTAAATACTTACCTGTAAAATACATCCTAATATAGCTACAACATAAATTATAATTATATTATAGCTATTTTAGGATTAATATTTATTTTACAGGCAACTTTGTAATTATTTTAACCAGGTACAATAGCTATTAAATAGTTAAGAACTATTTAATAGTTACCTAGTTAAAATAATAACAAATTTACCTGTAAAATAAATCCTAACCTAAGATATAATTAAACCTAACACTACCCTATCAATAAAATAATTAAATAAACTACCTACAATTACCTACAATTAACCTAACACTACACTATCAATAAATTAATTAAACACAATTGCTACAAATAAATACAATTAAATAAACTATCTAAAGTACAAAAAATAAAAAAGAACTAAGTTACAGAAAATAATAAAATATTTACAAACATAAGAAAAATATTACAACAATTTTAAACTAATTACACCTACTCTAAGCCCCCTAATAAAATAACAAAGCCCCCCAAAATAAAAAATTCCCTACCCTATTCTAAAATACAAATATTACAAGCTCTTTTACCTTACCAGCCCTGAACAGGGCCCTTTGCGGGGCATGCCCCAAGAATTTCAGCTCTTTTGCCTGTAAAAAAAAACATACAATACCCCCCCCCCAACATTACAACCCACCACCCACATACCCCTAATCTAACCCAAACCCCCCTTAAATAAACCTAACACTACCCCCCTGATGATCTTCCTACCTTGTCTTCACCATGCCAGGTTCACCGATCCGTCCTGGCTCCAAGATCTTCATCCAACCCAAGCGGGGGCTAGACATCCACTGAAGAAGTCCAGAAGAGGGTCCAAAGTCTTCCTCCTATCCGGCAAGAAGAGGACATCCGGACCGGCAAACATCTTCTCCAAGCGGCATCTTCTATCTTCTTCCATCCGATGACGACCGGCTCCATCTTGAAGACCTCCAGCGCGGATCCATCCTCTTCTTCCGACGACTAGACGACGAATGACGGTTCCTTTAAGGGACGTCATCCAAGATGGCGTCCCTCGAATTCCGATTGGCTGATAGGATTCTATCAGCCAATCGGAATTAAGGTAGGAATTTTCTGATTGGCTGATGGAATCAGCCAATCAGAATATAGTTCAATCCGATTGGCTGATCCAATCAGCCAATCAGATTGAGCTCGCATTCTATTGGCTGTTCCGATCAGCCAATAGAATGCGAGCTCAATCTGATTGGCTGATTGGATCAGCCAATCGGATTGAACTATATTCTGATTGGCTGATTCCATCAGCCAATCAGAAAATTCCTACCTTAATTCCGATTGGCTGATAGAATCCTATCAGCCAATCGGAATTCGAGGGACGCCATCTTGGATGACGTCCCTTAAAGGAACCGTCATTCGTCGTCTAGTCGTCGGAAGAAGAGGATGGATCCGCGCTGGAGGTCTTCAAGATGGAGCCGGTCGTCATCGGATGGAAGAAGATAGAAGATGCCGCTTGGAGAAGATGTTTGCCGGTCCGGATGTCCTCTTCTTGCCGGATAGGAGGAAGACTTTGGACCCTCTTCTGGACTTCTTCAGTGGATGTCTAGCCCCCGCTTGGGTTGGATGAAGATCTTGGAGCCAGGACGGATCGGTGAACCTGGCATGGTGAAGACAAGGTAGGAAGATCATCAGGGGGGTAGTGTTAGGTTTATTTAAGGGGGGTTTGGGTTAGATTAGGGGTATGTGGGTGGTGGGTTGTAATGTTGGGGGGGGGTATTGTATGTTTTTTTTTACAGGCAAAAGAGCTGAAATTCTTGGGGCATGCCCCGCAAAGGGCCCTGTTCAGGGCTGGTAAGGTAAAAGAGCTTGTAATATTTGTATTTTAGAATAGGGTAGGGAATTTTTTATTTTGGGGGGCTTTGTTATTTTATTAGGGGGCTTAGAGTAGGTGTAATTAGTTTAAAATTGTTGTAATATTTTTCTTATGTTTGTAAATATTTTATTATTTTCTGTAACTTAGTTCTTTTTTATTTTTTGTACTTTAGATAGTTTATTTAATTGTATTTATTTGTAGCAATTGTGTTTAATTAATTTATTGATAGTGTAGTGTTAGGTTAATTGTAGGTAATTGTAGGTAGTTTATTTAATTATTTTATTGATAGGGTAGTGTTAGGTTTAATTATATCTTAGGTTAGGATTTATTTTACAGGTAAATTTGTTATTATTTTAACTAGGTAACTATTAAATAGTTCTTAACTATTTAATAGCTATTGTACCTGGTTAAAATAATTACAAAGTTGCCTGTAAAATAAATATTAATCCTAAAATAGCTATAATATAATTATAATTTATGTTGTAGCTATATTAGGATGTATTTTACAGGTAAGTATTTAGCTTTAAATAGGAATTATTTATTTAATAAGAGTTAATTTATTTCGTTAGATAAAAATTATATTTAACTTAGGGGGGTGTTAGTGTTAGGGTTAGACTTAGCTTTAGGGGTTAATCCATTTATTATAGTAGCGATGAGCTCCGGTCGGCAGATTAGGGGTTAATAATTGAAGGTAGGTGTCGGCGATGTTAGGGAGGGCAGATTAGGGGTTAATACTATTTATGATAGGGTTAGTGAGGCGGATTAGGGGTTAATAACTTTATTATAGTAGCGCTCAGGTCCGCTCGGCAGATTAGGGGTTAATAAGTGTAGGCAGGTGTCGGCGACGTTGTGGGGGGCAGATTAGGGGTTAATAAATATAACATAGGGGTCGGCGATGTTAGGGCAGCAGATTAGGGGTACATAGGGATAACGTAGGTGGCGGCGGTTTACGGAGCGGCAGATTAGGGGTTAATAATAATATGCAGGGGTCAGCGATAGCGGGGGCGGCAGATTAGGGGTTAATAAGTGTAAGGCTAGGGGTGTTTAGACTCGGGGTACATGTTAGAGTGTTAAGTGCAGACGTAGGAAGTGTTTCCCCATAGGAAACAATGGGGCTGCGTTAAGAGCTGAACGCTGCTTTTTTGCAGGTGTTAGGTTTTTTTTTCAGCTCAAACTGCCCCATTGTTTCCTATGGGAGAATCGTGCACGAGCACGTTTTTGATGCCGGCCGCGTCCGTAAGCAACTCTGGTATCGAGAGTTGCATTTGCGGTAAATATGCTCTACGCTCCTTTTTTGGAGCCTAACGCAGCATTTGTTTGAACTCTCGATACCAGAGTTAAATTTATGGTGCGGCCAGAAAAAAACCCGCGGAGCGTTAACAGCCCTTTTACCGCCGAACTCCAAATCTAGGCCATAGTTTTTAGAATCTGATCTAATACTGAATTCAATTTTTTATTTACCTATATGAAACATCCATGCTTATAGCGAATATTTAGCTGTTTGGTTATTATACAGCTAATTGCTTTAAATTGTTTCATGGAAGTGCCATTAGATACTGTATTTCTATTTAGATTATCTGGATAAATAGCCATGGGTTATGGATTCTAAAGTTTTTTCTTCTGTAACTGGTTTATCCTCAAGATATACAGACCATAATAAACAAAATACAATGTGGAGAAGGCACATGAATCACACACAGGTGTATTGCATTATACATAAAGTGAAATTGTGTGATGCATCTCACACAGGTCTAATGTTTAATACATCAGGTGAAATGTGTCATACATCAGGTGAAATTTGAGATTAATCACACACAGAAGTAATGCATTATATATCAAGTAAAATGTGTGATGTATCTGAAGCAGTTGAATACGTCATATATAGGGTGACCATATTGCCGCTTTAAAAAGGGACACATATGAAAAACACATATGTCAGTATTCTTATACAGAACATTTCTTTAAACAGACCTGGAAAAAGCCCTGACATATGTATATTTCATACGTGTCTTTTTTTTTTAAAGTGGCAATATGGTCACCCTAGTCATACAACAAATAATTGTAATGTTTTATACATCAGGTTTAATGTGTGATGCATCTCAGGCAGGTGTAATGTGCTATACATCAAGTGTAATGAGGAATGTATCAAATGCAGGTGTAATGCGTTTTACATCAAGTGAAATGTGTGATGCATCACATACAGGTGTAATGCATTTTACATCAGGTGAAATGTGTGATGCAACACATACAGGTGTAATGCATTATACATCAGGTAAAATGTGTGATGCAACACATACAGGTGTAATGCATTATACATCAGGTGAAATGTGTGATGCAACACATACAGGTGTAATGCATTATACATCAGGTGAAATGTGTGATGCAACACATACAGGTGTAATGCATTCTACATCAGGTGAAATGTGTGATGCAACACATACAGGTGTAATGCATTATAGATCAGGTGAAATGTGTAAGGCATCACATACAGGTGTAATGCATTCTACATCAAGTGAAATGTGTTGTATCACACACAGGTGTAATGCGTTCTACAACAGGTGTAATGACTGATGCATCACGTACAGGTGTAATGCATTGCACATCGGGTGATATGTGTGATGCATCACATACGTGTGTAATGCATTTTAAATCAAGTGAAATGTGTGATGCATCACATACAGGTGTAATGCAGTATACATCAGGTGAAATTTGTGAGGCATCACATACAGGAGTAATGCATTCTACATCAGGTGAAATGTTTGAGGGATCACATACAGGTTTAATGTGTTCTCCATCAAGGGAAATGTGTGATGCATCACATACATTTGTAATGCATTATACATCAGGTGAAATGTGTGATGCATAACATATAGGTGTAATGTGTTCTACATCAGGTGAAATTGGGATGTACAGGTGCAATACGTTCTACATCAGGTGTAATGAGTGATACATTACATACAGGTATAATGTGTTCTACATCAGGTGAAATGTGTGATGCATCACATACAGGTGTAATGTGTTCTACATCAAGTGAAATGTGTGATCCATCACATACAGGTGTAATACGTTCTACATCAGGTGAAATGTGTGATGCAGCATATACAGGTGTTATGTGTTCTACATCAGGTAAATGTGAGATGCATCTAAGGCTAGTGTAATGTGTTCTAAATCAAGTGTAATGAGTAATGCATCACATACAGGTGTAATGCATTATACATCAGGTGAAATGTGTGATGCATCACATACAGGTATAGTGCGTTTTACATCAAGTGTAATGAGTAATGCATCACATACAAGTGTAATGCTGCATGCATTATACATCAGGTGAAATGTGTGAGGCATCACATAAAGGTATAATGTGTTCTACATCAGATGAAATGTGTGATGAATCAAATAGAGGTGTAATCCGTTTTACATCAAGTGTAATGTGTGATGCCTCACATACAGGTGAAATGTGTGAGGCATAATATACAGGTGTAATGTGTTCTACATCCGGTGAAATGTGTGAGGCATAATATACAGGTGTAATGTGTTCTACATCAGGTGAAATGTGTGAGGCATAATATACAGGTGTAATGTGTTCTACATCAGGTGAAATGTGTGATGCATCACATACAGGTATAATGTGTTCTACATCAGGTAAAATGTGTGATGCATCTAAGGCTGGTGCAATATGTTCTACATCAAGTCTAATGAGTAATGCATCACAAACAGGTCTAATACATTATACATCAGATGAAATGTGTGATGCATCACATACAGGTGTAATCCGTTTTACATCAAGTGTAATGTGTGATGCATCACATACAGGTGAAATGCATTCTACCTCAGATGAAATGTGTGAGGCATCACATACAGGTGTAATGCATTCGATATCAAGTTAAATGTGTGATGCATCACATACAGGTGAAATGTGTTCTACCTCAGATGAAATGTGTGAGGCATAACATACAGGTGTAATGCGTTCTATGACAGATGAAATGTGTGATGCATCACATACAGGTGTAATTCGTTTTACATCAAGTGTAATGCGTGATGCTTCACATACAGGTGTAATGGGTTATACATCAGGTGAAATGAGTGAGGCATCACATACAGGTGTAATGCATTTTACAAAAGGGGAAATGTGTGATGCATCACATACAGGTATAATGTGTTCTACATGAGGCGAAATGTGTGATGCATCTCAAGCTAGTGTAATGTGTTCTACATCAAGTCTAATAAGTAATGCATCACATACAGGTGTAATGCATTCTACATTAGGTGAAATGTGTGATGCATCACATACAGGTGTAATGCGTTTTACATTAAGTGTAATGAGTAATGCATCACATACAGGTGTAATGCAGTATACATCAAGGTAAATGTGTAATGCATGACAAAAAGGTGTAATGCATTATACATCAGGTGAAATGTGTGAGGCATCACATACAGGTGTAATCCGTTTTACATCAAGGGTAATGTGTGATGCATCACATACAGGTGTAATGGGTTATACATCAGGTGAAAGGTGTTAGGCATCACATACAGGTGTTCTACATCAGGTGAAATGTGTGATGCATCACATACAGGTGTAATGTGTTCTACATCAAGTGAAATGTGTGATTTATTACATACAGGTGTAATGCGTTCTACATCAAGTGAAATGTGTGATGCATCACATGCAGGTGTAATGCGTTCTACATCAGGGGAAATGTGTGATGCATCACATACAGGTGTAATGTGCTCTACATCAAGTGAAATGTGTGATGCATCACATACAGGTGTAATGCATTCTACATCAAGTGAAATGTGTGATGCATCACAGGTGTAATGCTTTCTACATCAGGTTGAATGTGTAATGCATCACATACAGGTGTAATGTGTTCTACATCAAGTGAAATGTGTGATGCATCACAGGTGTAATGTGTTCTACATCAAGTGAAATGTGTGATCCATTACATACAGATGTAATGCGTTCTACTTCAAGTGAAATGTGTGATGCATCACAGGTGTAATGTGTTCTACATCAAGTGAAATGTGTGATCCATTACATACAGATGTAATGCGTTCTACTTCAAGTGAAATGTGTGATGCATCACAGGTGTAATGTGTTCTACATCAAGTGAAATGTGTGATCCATTACATACAGATGTAATGCGTTCTACATCAAGTGAATGCATCACATGCAGGTTTAATGTGTTCTACATCAGGGGAAATGTGTGATGCATCACATACAGGTGTAATGTGTTCTACATCAGGGGAAATGTGTGATGCATCACATACAGGTGTAATGTGTTCTACATCAAGTGAAATGTGTGATGCATCACATACAGGTGTAATGCGTTCTATGTCAAGTGAAATGTATGATGCATCACAGGTGTAATGCTTTATACATCAGGTGGAATGTGTGATGCATCACATACAGGTGTAATGTGTTCTACATCAAGTGAAATGTGTGATGCATCACATACAGGTGTAATGTGTTCTACGTCAAGTGACATGTGTGATGCATCACAGGTGTAATGCTTTCTACATCAGGTGGAATGTGTGATGCATCGCATACAGGTGGAATGTGTTCTACATCAAGTGAAATGTGTGAGGCATCACACACAGGTGTAATGCAATCTACAACAGTTGTAATGAGTGATGCATGACATACAGGTGTAATGAATTATACATCAGGTGAAATGTGTGATGCATCATATACAGGAGTAATGTGTTCTACATCAAGTGAAATGTGTGATGCATCACATACAGGTGTAATGCGTTCTACGTCAAGTGAAATGTGTGATGCATTACAGGTGTAATGCTTTCTACATCAGGTGGAATGTGTGATGCATCACATACAGGTGTAAAACGTTTTACATCAGGGAAAATGTGTGATACATCACATACAGGTGTAATGCGTTTTACATCAGGTGAAATTTGTGATGCATCACATACAGGTGTAATGTGTTTTACATCAGGTGAAATTTGTGATGCATCACATACAGGTGTTATGTGTTTTACATCAAGTGAAATGTGTGATGCATCACATACAGGTATAATGCCTTCTATATCAAGTAAAATGTGTGATGCATCTAAGGCTGGTGTAATATGTTTTACATCAAGTCTAATGAGTAATGCATCACAAACAGGTCTAATGCGTTCTACATCAGGTGAAATGTGTGATGCATCACATACAGATGTAATGCATGTTACATCAGGTATAATGCATCACATACAGGTGTAATGCATTCTACATCAAGTTAAATGTGTGATGCATTACATACAGGTGAAATGCATTCTACCTCAGATGAAATGTGTGATGCATCACATACAGGTGTAATTTGTTTTACATCAAGTGAAATGTGTGATGCATCACATACAGGTGTAATGTGTTCTACATCAAGTGAAATGTGTGATGCATCACATACAGGTGTAATGCGTTCTACGTCAAGTGAAATGTATGATGCATCACAGGTGTAATGCTTTCTACATCAGGTGGAATGTGTGATGCATCACATACAGGTGTAAAACGTTTTACATCAGGGAAAATGTGTGATACATCACATACAGGTGTAATGCGTTTTACATCAGGTGAAATTTGTGATGCATCACATACAGGTGTAATGTGTTTTACATCAGGTGAAATTTGCGATGCATCACATACAGGTGTTATGTGTTTTACATCAAGTGAAATGTGTGATGCATCACATACAGGTATAATGCCTTCTATATCAAGTGAAATGTGTGATGCATCTAAGGCTGGTGTAATATGTTCTACATCAAGTCTAATGAGTAATGCATCACAAACAGGTCTAATGCGTTCTACATCAGGTGAAATGTGTGATGCATCACATACAGATGTAATGCATGTTACATCAGGTATAATGCATCACATACAGGTGTAATGCATTCTACATCAAGTTAAATGTGTGATGCATTACATACAGGTGAAATGCATTCTACCTCAGATGAAATGTGTGATGCATCACATACAGGTGTAATTTGTTTTACATCAAGTGAAATGTGTGATGCATCACATACAGGTGTAATGTGTTCTACATCAAGTGAAATGTGTGATGCATCACATACAGGTGTAATGTGTTCTACGTCAAGTGAAATGTATGATGCATCACAGGTGTAATGCTTTCTACATCAGGTGGAATGTGTGATGCATCACATACAGGTGTAATGTGTTCTACATCAAGTGAAATGTGTGATGCATCACATACAGGTGTAATGTGTTCTACGTCAAGTGACATGTGTGATGCATCACAGGTGTAATGCTTTTTACATCAGGTGGAATGTGTGATGCATCGCATACAGGTAGAATGTGTTCTACATCAAGGGAAATGTGTGAGGCATCACTTACAGATGTAATGAGTTCTACATCAAGTGAAATGTGTTAGGCATCACACACAGGTGTAATGCAATCTACAACAGTTGTAAAGAGTGATGCATGACAACAGGTGTAATGAATTATACATCAGGTGAAATGTGTGATGCATCATATACAGGAGTAATGTGTTCTACATCAAGTGAAATGTGTGATGCATCATACAGGTGTAATGCGTTCTACGTCAAGTGAATTGTGTGATGCATTACAGGGGTAATGCTTTCTACATCAGGTGGAATGTGTGATGCATCACATACAGGTGTAAAACGTTTTACATCAGGGAAAATGTGTGATACATCACATACAGGTGTAATGCGTTTTACATCAGGTGAAATTTGTGATGCATCACATACAGGTGTAATGTGTTTTACATCAAGTGAAATGTGTGATGCATCACATACAGGTATAAAACCTTCTATATCAAGTGAAATGTGTGATGTATCTAAGGCTGGTGTAATATGTTCTACATCAAGTCTAATGAGTAATGCATCACAAACAGGTCTAATGTGTTTTACATCAGGTGAAATGTGTGATGCATCACATACAGATGTAATGCATGTTACATCAGGTATAATGCATCACATATAGGTGTAATGCATTCTACATCAAGTTAAATGTGTGATGCCTTACATACAGGGGAAATGCATTCTACATCAGATGAAATGTGTGATGCATCACATACAGGTGTAATTCGTTTTACATCAAGTGTAATGTGTGATGCATCACATACAGGTATAATGGGTTATACATCAGGTGAAATGAATGAGGCATCACATACAGGTGTAATGCATACTACAGCAGGTGAAATGTGTGATGCATCACATACAAGTGAAATGTGTGAGGCATCACATACAGGTGTAATGGGTTATACATCAGGTGAAATGAGTGAGGCATCACATACAGGTGTAATGCGTTCTACAAAAGGGGAAATGTGTGATGCATCACATACAGGTATAATGTGTTCTACATGAGGTGAAATGTGTGATGTATCTCAGGCTAGTGTAATTTGTTCTACATCAATTATAATGAGTAATGCATCACGTACAGGTATAATGCGTTCTACATCAGGTGAAATGTGTGATGCATCACATACAGGTGTAATGCATTTTACATCAAGTGTAATGAGTAATGCATCACATACAGGTGTAATGCATTATACATCAAGTTAAATGTGTGATGCATGACAAAAAGGTGTAATGCATTATGCATCAGGTGAAATGTGTGAGGCATCACATACAGGTGTAATGCGCTCTACGTCAGATGAAATGTGTGATACATCACATACAGGTGTAATCTGTTTTACATCAAGGGTATTGTGTGATCTATCACATACAGGTGTAATGGGTTATACATCAGGTGAAATGAGTGAGGCATCACATACAGGTGTAATGTGTTCTATATCAGGTGAAATGTGTAATGCATCACATACAGGTGAAATGCGTTAAACATCAGGTGAAATGTGTGATGCATCACATACAGGTGTAATGCGTTCTACGTCAAGTGAAATGTATGATGCATCACAGGTGTAATGCTTTCTACATCAGGTGGAATGTGTGACGCATCACATACAGGTGCAATGTGTTTTACATCAGGTGAAATGTGTGATGCATCACATACAGGTGTAATGTGTTCTACATCAAGTGAAATGTGTGATGCATCACATACAGGTGTAATGTGTTCTACGTCAAGTGACATGTGTGATGCATCACAGGTGTAATGCTTTTTACATCAGGTGGAATGTGTGATGCATCGCATACAGGTAGAATGTGTTCTACATCAAGGGAAATGTGTGAGGCATCACTTACAGATGTAATGAGTTCTACATCAAGTGAAATGTGTTAGGCATCACACACAGGTGTAATGCAATCTACAACAGTTGTAAAGAGTGATGCATGACAACAGGTGTAATGAATTATACATCAGGTGAAATGTGTGATGCATCATATACAGGAGTAATGTGTTCTACATCAAGTGAAATGTGTGATGCATCACATACAGGTGTAATGCGTTCTACGTCAAGTGAATTGTGTGATGCATTACAGGGGTAATGCTTTCTACATCAGGTGGAATGTGTGATGCATCACATACAGGTGTAAAACGTTTTACATCAGGGAAAATGTGTGATACATCACATACAGGTGTAATGCGTTTTACATCAGGTGAAATTTGTGATGCATCACATACAGGTGTAATGTGTTTTACATCAAGTGAAATGTGTGATGCATCACATACAGGTATAAAACCTTCTATATCAAGTGAAATGTGTGATGTATCTAAGGCTGGTGTAATATGTTCTACATCAAGTCTAATGAGTAATGCATCACAAACAGGTCTAATGTGTTTTACATCAGGTGAAATGTGTGATGCATCACATACAGATGTAATGCATGTTACATCAGGTATAATGCATCACATATAGGTGTAATGCATTCTACATCAAGTTAAATGTGTGATGCATTACATACAGGGGAAATGCATTCTACATCAGATGAAATGTGTGATGCATCACATACAGGTGTAATTCGTTTTACATCAAGTGTAATGTGTGATGCATCACATACAGGTATAATGGGTTATACATCAGGTGAAATGAATGAGGCATCACATACAGGTGTAATGCATACTACAGCAGGTGAAATGTGTGATGCATCACATACAAGTGAAATGTGTGAGGCATCACATACAGGTGTAATGGGTTATACATCAGGTGAAATGAGTGAGGCATCACATACAGGTGTAATGCGTTCTACAAAAGGGGAAATGTGTGATGCATCACATACAGGTATAATGTGTTCTACATGAGGTGAAATGTGTGATGTATCTCAGGCTAGTGTAATTTGTTCTACATCAATTATAATGAGTAATGCATCACGTACAGGTATAATGCGTTCTACATCAGGTGAAATGTGTGATGCATCACATACAGGTGTAATGCATTTTACATCAAGTGTAATGAGTAATGCATCACATACAGGTGTAATGCATTATACATCAAGTTAAATGTGTGATGCATGACAAAAAGGTGTAATGCATTATACATCAGGTGAAATGTGTGAGGCATCACATACAGGTGTAATGCGCTCTACGTCAGATGAAATGTGTGATACATCACATACAGGTGTAATCCGTTTTACATCAAGGGTATTGTGTGATCTATCACATACAGGTGTAATGGGTTATACATCAGGTGAAATGAGTGAGGCATCACATACAGGTGTAATGTGTTCTATATCAGGTGAAATGTGTAATGCATCACATACAGGTGAAATGCGTTAAACATCAGGTGAAATGTGTGAGGCATCACATACAGGTGTAATGCGTTCTACATCAGGGGAAATGTGTGATGCATCACATACAGGTGTAATGTGTTCTACATCAAGTGAAATGTGGGATGCATCACATACAGGTATAATGCATTCTACATCAATTGAAATGTGTGATGCATCACAGGTGTAATGCTTTCTACATCAGGTGGAATGTATGATGCATCACATACAGGTGCAATGCGTTTTACATCAGGTGAAATGTGTGATGCATCACATACAGGTGTAATGTGTTCTACATCAAGTGAAATGTGTGATGCATCCCACACAGGTGTAATGTGTTCTACATCAAGTGAAATGTGTGATGCATTACATAAAGGTGTAATGTGTTCTACATCAGGTGAAATATGTAACGCATCACATACAGGTGTAATGTGTTCTACATCAAGTGAAATGTGTGAGGCATCACTTACAGATGTAATGAGTTCTACATCAAGTGAAAAGTGTGAGGCATCACACATAGGTGTAATGCATTCTACAACAGTTGTAATGAGTGATGCATCACATACAGGTGTAATGCATTATACATCAGGTGAAATGTGTCATGCATCATTTACAGGAGTAATGTGTTCTACATCAAGTGAAATGTGTGATGCATCACATACAGGTGTAATGTGATCTACATCAAGTGAAATGTGGGATGCAACACATACAGGTGTAATGTGTTCTACATCAAGTGAAATGTGTGATGCATCACAGGTGTAATGCTTTCTACATCAGGTGGAATATGTGATGCATCACAAACAGGTGTAATGCGTTTTACATCAGGGGAAATGTGTGATGCATCACATACAGGTGCAATGCGTTCTACATCAGGTGAAATTTGTGATGCATCACATACAGGTGTAATGTGTTTTGCATCAAGTGAAATGTGTGATGCATCACATACAGGTATAATGCCTTCTATATCAAGTGAATTGTGTGATGCATTACATACAGGTGCAATGTGTTCTACATCAGGTGAAATGTGTGAGGCATCACATACAGGTCTAATGCGTTCAACATCAAGTGAAATTTGTGAGGCATCACATACAGGTGTAATGCGTTTTACACCAAGTGAAATGTGTGATGCATCACTTACAGGTGTAATGCATTCTACAACAGGTGTAATGAGTGATGAATCACATACAGGTATAATGCATTATACATCAGGTGAAGTTTGTGATGCATCATATACAGGAGTAATGTGTTGTACATCAAGTGAAATGTGTGACGCATCAAATACAGGTGTAATGCGTTCTACATCAAGTGAAATGTGTTTGCATCACAGGTGTAATGTGTTCTACAGCAAGTGAAATGTGTGACGCATCACATACAGTTGTAAAGCGTTCTACATCAAGTGACATGTGTGATGCATCACTTACAGGTGTAATGCATTCTACATCAGGTGAAATGTGTGATGCATCACATACAAGTGTAATGCATTATACATCAGGTGAAATGTGTGATGAATCACATACAGGTGTAACGGATTATACATCTGGTGAAATGTGTGATGCATCACATACATGTGTAATGTATTCTACATCAGGTGAAATGTGTGAAGTATCACATACAGGTGTAATGCGTTCTACATCAGGTGAAATGTGTGAAGCATCACATACAGGTGTAATGCGTTCTACATCTGGTGAAATGTGTGATGCATCATATAAAGGTGAAATGCATTCTACATCAGGTGGAATGTGTGAGGCATCACATACAGTTGTAAAGCGTTCTACATCAGGTGAAATGCGTGATGCATCACATACAGTGGGGCAAAAAAGTATTTAGTCAGCCACCAATTGTGCAAGTTCTCCCACTTAAGAAGATGACAGAGGCCTGTAATTTTCATCATAGGTATACCCCAACTATGAGAGACAAAATGTGGAAACAAATCCAGACAATCACATTGTCTGATTTGGAAAGAATTTATTTGCATAATATGGTGGAAAATAAGTATTTGGTCACCTACAAACAAGCAATATTTCTGGCACTTACATACCTGTATCTTCTTCTTGATGCATCACACACAGGTAAAGTGTTATACAAAAGGAGAAATGTATGATTCATGTCACATAGGTATAATTTGATATACATCAGGTGAAATGTGTAATGCATCTCACACAGGTGAAATGTGTTATAAATCGGGTGAAATGTGTAATGCAACTCACACACGTATGACAAGATTCTGAATGGTGCGTTGAGTGTAGCCCACAAGCGATAAGGGGTATTTGGCAGCTCTTTGCGCACATCAGAAATATTGTGCGCATTTAGGAGTTGAAAGCAAAGATATTGGCTTGAGCGCTATCGAATTTAATGCACATTGGGTTAGCATGATTTTAGAACTTTTACACCAGACAAATAAAGTTGCACAAAACACATAAAAAATAATTTAAAAGTCCAGTTGCACTCAAATCAACGTCTGACAAAAATTATTAATAACAAATATTGCATTAAAAAGTTAATAAAATATAACATAAAAAAGTAAGATAGCAATTCTTCATGTGCACTAACCTGGCTGCTTTACTTCTAAGATGTGAACCCTGATGCATGTTATGCCTATTTTACATTCCAATGTTCTTCATAAGCGGCTAGATTACGAGTTTTGCGGTATGAGGGGTGCGGTAATAACTTGCACGTTCTTGTCACCACTCACTTTCCTACAGCGCTGGTATTACAGGTTTTCATAAACCCAGCATTAACAGGCAAGAAGTGAGCATAGAGCAAAATTGAGCTCCATACCGCACTCCAATACCAGCGCTGCTTAAGTCAGCGGTGAGCTGGTTGTACGTGCTCGTGCACGATTTCTCCATCAATGGGGAGAGCCAGCTGAAAAAAGTCTAACACCTGCAAAAAAGCAGCGTAAAGCTCAATAACGCAGCCCCATTGATTCCTATGGGGAAACAAATTTTATGTTTACACCTAACACCCTAACATGAACCCCGAGTCTAAACTTATCAACCCCTAATCTGCCACCCCCGACGTCGCCGACACCTACATTATACTTATTAACCCCTAATCTGCTGCTCCAGACATCGCCGCCACTATAATAAACATATTAACCCCTAAGCTGCCGCACTCCCACCTCGCAAACACTAGTTAAATATTATTAACCCCTAATCTGCCGCCCCTAACATCGCCGCCACCTACCTACATTTATTAACCCCTAATCTGCCGCCCCCAACGTCACCGCCACTATACTAAATTTATTAACCCCTAAACCTAAGTCTAACCCTAACACCTCCTAACTTAAATATAATTAAAATAAATCTAAATAAAAATTACTATCATTACCTAAATTATTCCTATTAAAATCTAAATACTTACCTGTAAAATAAACCTTAAGCTGGCTACAATATAACTAATAGTTACATTGTAGCTAGCTTAGGGTTTATTTTTATTTTACAAGCAAGTTTGTATTTATTTTAACTAGGTAGAATAGTTACTAAATAGTTAAAATAAAACCTAACCTGTCTTACACTAACACCTAACATTACACTACAGTTAAATAAATTAAATTAATTAAATACAATTACCTAAATTACAAAAACAAACAAACACTAAATTACACAAAAAAAGAAATTATTAGATATTTAAACTAATTACACCTAATCTAATAGCCCTATCAAAATAAAAAAGCCCCCTCTCAAATAACCCCCCCAGCCTAAACTAAACTACCAATAGCCCTTAAAACGGCCTTTTGCTGGGCATTGTCCCAAAGAAATCAGCTATTTTACCTGTAAAAAAAATACAAACAACCCCCCAACAGTAAAACCCACCACCCACACAACCAACCCCCCAAATAAAATCCTAACTAAAAAAACCTAAGCTCCCCATTGCCCTGAAAAGAGCATTTGTATGGGCATTGCCCTTAAAAGGGCATTTAGCTCTTTTTCAGTCCAAAAGCCCTAATCTAAAACTAAAACCCACCCAAAAAACCCTTAAAAAACCTAACACTAACCCCCGAAGATCCACTTACAGTTTTGAAGACCAGACATCCATCCTCAACAAAGCCAGGAGAAGTCTTCATCCAAGCTGGCAGAATTGGTCCTCCAGACGGGCAGAAGTCTTCATCCAGACGGCATCTTCTATCTTCATCCATCCAGCGCGGAGCGGCTCCATTTTCAAGACATCCGGCGTGGAGCATCCTCTTCTTCCAACAACTAATGACGAATGAAGGTTCCTTTAAATGATGCCATCCAAGATGGCGTCCCTTGAATTCCGATTGGCTGATAGAATTCTATCAGCCAATCGGAATTAAAGGTGTAAAAATCCTTTTGACTGATGCAATCAGCCAATAGGATTGCGCTTCAATCCTATTGGCTGATCCAATCAGCCAATAGGATTGAGCTTGCATTCTATTGGCTGTTCCAATCAGCCAATAGAATGCAAGCTCAAACCTATTGGCTGATTGCATCAGCCAATAGGATTTTTTCACCTTTAATTCCGATTGGCTGATAGAATTCTATGGATGACGTCATTTAAAGGAACCTTCATTCGTCATTAGTCGTCGGAAGAAGAGGATGCTCCGCGCCGGATGTCTTGAAGATGGAGCCGCTCCATGCCGGATGGATGAAGATAGAAGATGCCTTCTTGATGAAGACTTCTGCCCGTCTGGAGGACCACTTCTGCCGGCTTGGATGAAGACTTCTCCCAGCTTCGTTGAGGACTTCTTGCTGCTTGGATGAAGACTTCTCCTGGCTTCGTTGAGGATGGATGTCCGGTCTTCAAAACTGTAAGTGGATCTTCGGGGGTTAGTGTTTTTGGTGGGTTTTATTTTTAGATTAGGGCTTTTGGGCTGAAAAAGAACGAAATGCCCTTTCAAGGGCAATGCCCATACAAATGCCCTTTTCAGGGCAATGGGGAGCTTAGGTTTTTTTAGTTAAGATTTTATTTGGGGGGTTGGTTGTGTGGGTGGTGGGTTTCACTGTTGGGGGGTTGTTTGTATTTTTTTTTTTATATATAAAAGAGCTGATTTCTTTGGGGCAATGCCCTGCAAAAGGCCCTTTTAAAGGCTATTGGTAGCTTAGCTTAGGCTAAGGTTTTTTATTTTGGGGGGGCTTTTTATTTTTATAGGGCAATTAGATTAGGTGTATTTAGTTTAAATATCTGATCATTTCTTTTTTTATTTTGTGTAATTTAGTGTTTGTTTGTTTTTATAATTTAGGTAATTGTATTTAATTAATTTAATTTATTTAATTGTAGTGTAATGTTAGGTGTTAGTGTAAGACAGGTTAGGTTTTATTTTACAGGTAAATTTGTATTTATTTTAACTAGGTAGTTAGTAAATAGTTAATAACTATTTAGTAACTATTCTACCTAGTTAAAATGAATACAAACTTGCCTGTAAAATAAAAATAAACCCTAAGCTAGCTACAATGTAACTATTAGTTATATTGTAGCTAGCTTAGGGTTTATTTTATAGGTAAGTATTTAGTTTTAAATAGGAATAATTTAGGTAATGATAGGAATTTTTATTTAGATTTATTTTAATTACATTTAAGTTAGGGGGTGTTAGGGTTAGACTTAGGTTTAGGGGTTAATACATTTAGTATAGTGGCGGCGACGTTGGGGGCAGCAGATTAGGGGTTAATAAATGTACCAAAAATGTAGAGGAAAAAACAAAAAACCAAAACAAAAATGGGTGTTTATACTGTCAACAGAGGAACAATGATGTACTGTTCTCCGCAATTGTAAATGTAAGCCTGACCTACCAACCCAGGTAGGTGCTGTGCATGATTTGCACCAATTGACTTGTTGGAAGTCCTCCGTTGTCAAGACAGTCACAAATTACTAAATTCACCCAGGGTTCCTCTCCCCCCGGAGATCAGTAAGTAGCGCAGGGAAATGGATCTTATAGTTACAGGCCAACAAACTAACAAACATCCAACATGTGGGACGGCACTTAAAGCTTCCAATTGGCAAAAATAACACAGACTCCCCTCAAACAGATTGTAGGCAAATACCTCTTATGCTGTTGCTCCAGCGGTTTTCCTGTTGTCACACCGGACTGCAACGGTTTATGCCCAACTGTGGGGGGAAGGCTGTCATCAATCCCCGGTCCTGCAGGCTGTTTCCTGTATTCCGCCCGATCCACAGCTCACAGCCAAGAAATCAGTGCTCACTAAGGCCCAGAAGTGCACAATAACGAACAAGAGAACAGAAGCACCTGATACTGGCCGTTGATGATTAGAAGTGAATTTAATTCAAAGAACAGGGTATAACATTACAAAATACAAAGTAAACACAGGGCTCATGGCCCTAGTAAAAACAATACAGAGGGGGTGAAAAATAATAAACGAGCTAGTGACAAAACAGCGGCTAACGCGTTTCGGCGTGAGCCTTACTCATAGCCTCTTAAAACACAAATGAAATCTAGAAGATTAAAAAACCTAGCTCCTCATCTGATTGGTTGGCGGGACACACACCCTGCAACTAATTATCCAATCTAAGACTGTTAAACTGACTGTGTATACACACACATATACACCCACCCCCACCCCCTATGAATGCACTGTATTAGATCGACACTAATCACTAATAGAGATGGTAATCATTATTATTATTATTATGCTAGTCTTCATCACTGAATAATACAGATCAGTATTAATGAACCGGAAAAAACTAGCCGGTTTACACAACGTACCAAGACGCTGGTCGGATAGTGTCAAACTTCAGCCCTGCCGTGCCGGAGATTCTCCGCTCCATTCACTGATGGAGTCCGAATCCAGAGCTCAGAGTGGGAGTGAACACACGATCTGATCAATTCTGATAGGGTCGCGCCTTAGAGCTTAGCCAGTGATATCACTGAAACCCGCCTACACGCCATACGTCAGCACGGAAAGTAAACAAAGTAAGTGCAATAAACACAATCACAAGACAAATTTTAGGGGGGGGCGCGAGAAGAGAAGGATAAGAATACCGAACTACGAATACAACAAAATCAATCTAGACATACAACCAAACCAAGGAAGTGTGATTGTGATCAATTACCCTTTAATCAGTATTCCACAACAATCCGATTCAAAGTGGGTAAATCTGTGGACCAAGTGTGGTCCATAATACACGAATCCTATACAGAAATGAAAATGCAAATAAGAGAAGGGTAAGAACATAGAGTAATGAAACAATGATCATACAAAATAACTATGCAGACATGGCACAGATACATATGGGGAGCCAACAATCTCAACCCATAACATGTTACAGTAGCCAGACATGTGTCATTCAAACCAAAAGTTGCAAAAGTTGCAAAGCCTATGAATGTACCATATGGAACACTCCGAATTGGAATGGATATAAAACAGACGAGAAATTACAGAAAACAGTTGTAATCATTATAACAGGATCACGCAAGAGAGAGAAGAAGTGATGGGACATAAATATATATCCCCCCTCCCTTCTCCCTCTGGCGATCCAAAACAGGTATCAAACCTAGCACAATCAAATACCCAAATATAAAGTACCCAATATGAATACAGCACAACGATGACAAAACTTATATTAAACCAGAGTTCATTATAGACCAAAAATTAGTTACAATCTGAAACAATGTACCAAAAATTAGGACACAAGTTTATTTAGACCAAAAATTGATCAGGTCAAACTCCGAGTTGAGGCCACTTGGAATCCTGGTCTTTAGTTTAAAAATCCAGAATGCCTCCTTTTCTCCAAGTTTATTTGCCCTGTCTCCCTGGCCTTTTCTAAAGGGGACTTTATCAATAATGGTCCAAACAAAGGACCTTAGTGACTTATCATGAATCCCAACAAAATGACTAACCAGGGGAGTCGTTTTGGAACCAATCCTGATGTCCGACATGTGTTCCTTAATACGAGTTCTGGCCTCTCGTGTTGAGAGTCCCACATACTGTAAGGAACATAGGCTGCAAGTGATGAGATATATGATGTAAGTATGTCTACAATTCAGACAATATTTAATATTGAATCTCTCACCACTCGCCGTGGAAACAAACGTATCCCCCATAGTAATCCTTTCACATGCCACACAGGTATGGTAATGGCATTTAAATACTCCTAAAGATGTCAACCAAGAGGACGTTTGATTGGGGGGTTCTCTCCAAATCTTGGTTGGGGCAACCATATTGCCTATAGTCTTATTTTTCCTATATGCAAATCTAATGCCCCTCTCCACTGTGTCAGTCAGCCCGTCATCAGCCGACAAGAGGCCGAAATGTTTGTTCACTATCCGGCAGATTTCATCATACTGCTTAGAGTAGTCAGTGATGAAAGACACCCTGTCACCAAAGTTATGTAGCTCTGAACTGCCCCCCTTATTCCTCCTGCCTAAAGTCAAAAGTCTCTCCCTAGGGATACTCTAAGCAGTATGATGAAATCTGCCGGATAGTGAACAAACATTTCGGCCTCTTGTCGGCTGATGACGGGCTGACTGACACAGTGGAGAGGGGCATTAGATTTGCATATAGGAAAAATAAGACTATAGGCAATATGGTTGCCCCAACCAAGATTTGGAGAGAACCCCCCAATCAAACGTCCTCTTGGTTGACATCTTTAGGAGTATTTAAATGCCATTACCATACCTGTGTGGCATGTGAAAGGATTACTGTGGGGGATACGTTTGTTTCCACGGCGAGTGGTGAGAGATTCAATATTAAATATTGTCTGAATTGTAGACATACTTACATCATATATCTCATCACTTGCAGCCTATGTTCCTTACAGTATGTGGGACTCTCAACACGAGAGGCCAGAACTCGTATTAAGGAACACATGTCGGACATCAGGATTGGTTCCAAAACGACTCCCCTGGTTAGTCATTTTGTTGGGATTCATGATAAGTCACTAAGGTCCTTTGTTTGGACCATTATTGATAAAGTCCCCTTTAGAAAAGGCCAGGGAGACAGGGCAAATAAACTTGGAGAAAAGGAGGCATTCTGGATTTTTAAACTAAAGACCAGGATTCCAAGTGGCCTCAACTCGGAGTTTGACCTGATCAATTTTTGGTCTAAATAAACTTGTGTCCTAATTTTTGGTACATTGTTTCAGATTGTAACTAATTTTTGGTCTATAATGAACTCTGGTTTAATATAAGTTTTGTCATCGTTGTGCTGTATTCATATTGGGTACCTTATATTTGGGTATTTGATTGTGCTAGGTTTGATACCTGTTTTGGATCGCCAGAGGGAGAAGGGAGGGGGGATATATATTTATGTCCCATCACTTCTTCTCTCTCTTGCGTGATCCTGTTAAATGATTACAACTGTTTTCTGTAATTTCTCGTCTGTTTTATATCCATTCCAATTCGGAGTGTTCCATATGGTACATTCATAGGCTTTGCAACTTTTGCAACTTTTGGTTTGAATGACACATGTCTGGCTACTGTAACATGTTACGGGTTGAGATTGTTGGCTCCCCATATGTATCTGTGCCATGTCTGCATAGTTATTTTGTATGATCATTGTTTCATTACTCTATGTTCTTACCCTTCTCTTATTTGCATTTTCATTTCTGTATAGGATTCGTGTATTATGGACCACACTTGGTCCACAGATTTACCCACTTTGAATCGGATTGTTGTGGAATACTGATTAAAGGGTAATTGATCACAATCACACTTCCTTGGTTTGGTTGTATGTCTAGATTGATTTTGTTGTATTCGTAGTTCGGTATTCTTATCCTTCTCTTCTCGCGCCCCCCCCTAAAATTTGTCTTGTGATTGTGTTTATTGCACTTACTTTGTTTACTTTCCGTGCTGACGTATGGCGTGTAGGCGGGTTTCAGTGATATCACTGGCTAAGCTCTAAGGCGCGACCCTATCAGAATTGATCAGATCGTGTGTTCACTCCCACTCTGAGCTCTGGATTCGGACTCCATCAGTGAATGGAGCGGAGAATCTCCGGCACGGCAGGGCTGAAGTTTGACACTATCCGACCAGCGTCTTGGTACGTTGTGTAAACCGGCTAGTTTTTTCCGGTTCATTAATACTGATCTGTATTATTCAGTGATGAAGACTAGCATAATAATAATAATAATGATTACCATCTCTATTAGTGATTAGTGTCGATCTAATACAGTGCATTCATAGGGGGTGGGGGTGGGTGTATATGTGTGTGTATACACAGTCAGTTTAACAGTCTTAGATTGGATAATTAGTTGCAGGGTGTGTGTCCCGCCAACCAATCAGATGAGGAGCTAGGTTTTTTAATCTTCTAGATTTCATTTGTGTTTTAAGAGGCTATGAGTAAGGCTCACGCCGAAACGCGTTAGCCGCTGTTTTGTCACTAGCTCGTTTATTATTTTTCACCCCCTCTGTATTGTTTTTTACTAGGGCCATGAGCCCTGTGTTTACTTTGTATTTTGTAATGTTATACCCTGTTCTTTGAATTAAATTCACTTCTAATCATCAACGGCCAGTATCAGGTGCTTCTGTTCTCTTGTTCGTTAATAAATGTAGTTAGGTGGCGGTGAGGTTAGGGGCGGCAGATTAGGAGTTAATAATATTTAACAAGTGTTTGTGATGCAGGAGTGCGGTGGTTTAGGGGTTAATATGTTTATTATAGTGGTGGCAATGTTTGGAGCGGCAGATTAGGGGTTAATAAATTTATCATAGTGGCGGCAATGCGGGAGGGCCTCGGTTTAGGGGTTAATAGGTAGTTTATGGGTGTTAGTGTACTTTTCAGCACTTTAGTTATGAGTTTTATGCTACAGCTTTGTAACGTAAAACTCATAACTACTGACTTTAGATTGCGTTACGAATCTTGTGGGTTAGGCTGTATCGCTCACATTTTGGCCTCCCAGAAAAAGCTTGTAATATTGGCGCTATGGAAGTCCAGTTAAAAAAAGACTTTACGCAAATTGCTTAAGTTAATTTGCGGTACAGCCAAAAAAGTGTGCGGTGCCCCTAAACCTGCAAGACTCGTCATACCAGCGGGAGTGAAAAAGCAGCGTTATAATCCAAAACGCTGTTTTTTCACTCATAACGCAAAACTCGTAATCTAGCCGATAGGAAATAATATACATTTTATTATAAAAATATATAGATTTCTATATATATTTGATACTGTTAATGTAAAATACATATCTATACCTATATACAGCAACAAGCAATCCTACAGGCTCTCTGCAAACATACATTTAAAGATCCCACAGCCTTTCTGCAAACATACATTTGAAGGTAATTCTTCTATCTCCAATCAAGACAATGGGGCCTATTTATTAAAGGTCTTGTGGACCTGATCTGACAGTGCGGATCAGGTCCGCAAGACCTTGCTGAATGTGGAGAGCAATACGCTCTCCACATTTAACATTGTACCAACAGCTCACAAGAGCTGCTGGTGCAACGCCGCCCCCTGCTGACTCGCGGCCAATAGGTCGCCAGCAGGGAGGTGTCACTCAACCCGATCGTACTCAATCAGGGGATTCCTGTCCGCCTCATCAGAGCAGGCGGACTGCTTCATAACTAGTGTTTCTGGCGAGTCTGAAGACTCGCCAGAAACACGGGCCCACAAGCTCCTTACGGAGCTTGATAAATGGGCCCCAATGAGTGCATTTTATTTTTATATCTGTTGGGCTAATTTGGAATTGGTTTTAATATTCCCCTCCCCAAGCTACCCCTCTCCCCCATACACCCCCCCCCCATACACCTACCCTTTATCAACAGGAAGATTTACCTTTAAAACTCTTTCTCACACAGACCTCACAGCAACAAGCAATCATTTACTCACCACACATTTCATTCACTCTCAGTTTACACTGCCTTATATCAGACATATTTCCTTTCTCCCTCACCTTTTGTGTCCATTCCCTCTCCTTTAGATTGTAAGCTTGAGAGCCTCTCTACCTGTAGGCCACTTTGTATTTAAAGTAAACTACTACTGGTTGTGCTCAAGGGCAGGGCATTCCTCTCCTTTTGTATAACTTAATTATTGCACCAACAACTGTAATGTAACCCAATATTGTACTTGTTTGTTTGTGTGTTTAATGCATCCCTGTAATGTTCCATTATTTCTTGTATAGCACTACGTAATCTACTGGCGCTTTATAAATACCTGATAATAATATATACACTATAAATAATATATACAATAAAAACGACATTATCCTGTAAGTGAAGAACATTGGAATGTGAAATATATAGACTATATATACAGTAAAACACAGATACATACATATGTATATATATATATATATATATATATATATATATACACATTATAATTATATATACATATATACATACATTAGAGCTCTTTGCAGTCAAATACCTGAAAACATGAAAAAACATATTTATTCAATATTAATATGTTATAAATCTATTATGTGAACAATAATGGAATGTGAAATATTCATAATTCATGTTAGGTTGGGCGCAATTGAATAAACGTGGTTGGATTAGATCGTGAATAAGAGTGTTAGTTTTATTTTTAAGTTTTCTCGCTCCATTGAAGCCTATGTGGAAATATGTTAAGTTATGTTAACACTCACAATATACTAAGTTACAATTTTTGTCTGCATCGGTTTTTGCTTGCACACTAACTTTTTTTTTTTTTTTAAATTCTTTATTTATATCTCCAGCACTGAATAAGGCAACAAATGATATATACAGAAAATTTGTAAAATATGATAACAGTAGTTGCAACCAAAGACAGCACTGCATTTTCTTCTATAGTCTATTAACATAGCTACTCCAGATATTACTTATCTTCCCTGACTTCACGTCTAACTTCCTACATCTAGTTCCCCTGTCTGATAAAGCAACAGATAACAGTATGGTTTGTATAACATATTATAACCGATCAGAAGATTTCTAAGAGTCTTTAGTGTTTTGTAGTTCTTTGCAATCAGCAGGACGTTGCAGCTCTATTATGAGTGAGTCTTTCATTCAACGTTGGGTTTTATTCAACAGTAGCCTATTTTCCCCTCCTCCCCATCCATCTCTGCTTCCTACTTTCTCCTAACTTGACCCAGAGCGCCCCCCCAGGGTTCCCCTCCTGTCTCTCATCTTTGGTCTCTCTATTGGTGCGTTACCTTGTTAATTGGAATGTTCAGAAAATGTTCCATTTGCCTCGTAACTGGGCTTCCAGGACCACCTCTGAGTTTTTGAGTGGGTACAGTATTTGTCTCTGATGTGTTAAGTCTAAGGTATGGATCAAGGGTTCCCATTTGTGGAGGAAATGCTTGGTTCGTTTTATGATGTCACCCTGTGTGTCTACTTGTTCCCGGATCATTTGCTGTTGTAGTTCTAATTTGAGGTGGGTCAGTGTTGGCGGATCAGGCTCCATCCACTTCTTGAGGATAAGCTTTCTGGCCATCAGTATAACATTGTGGATAAATGTCATGTGTTTGTTTGTGTCCGACTGTGTGTGGAGGAATATCACTACCTGGATGTTTAGTTCTATACTCTCTCCCGTAGTTTTCATTGCCCATTTGTGTGCCATATTCCAGAATCTCGTGAGTTTTGGGCATTGCCAAATCATGTGGAGGATGTTGGGGTTTGAGTACTTGCATTTTGGGCAAAGACCCGAAGTCTCAGGGCACCATTTGTGGAACATCTTTGGTGTTATGTAAGCGTTATGTAGTAGTTTTGTATGTGATTCCCTGATGTCATTTGATAATGATGCTTTCCTCACTTTTAAAACACTTTGTTCAATGACTTGGTCTGTGACTGGGTTTGGGGTCCATGTGCTCCATTTATGTTGAATTTGGTCTCTCGCAGCCTTGTTAGTCAGTGTTTGGAGTGCCTTGTATGTATGTGAGATTGAGGTCAGTCCTCCCTTTGTCATAGTCAGTAATTTGTATATTTCACAGTTGGTATCCGGCATGTCTCCCATCCCCAGAATGCTTTGAACGTAGTGTCTTGTCTGTAGGAATGCGAAGTGGTGTTTATATGGTATATTAAATTCTATTTGTAGTTCGGCAAAGGATCTGACTGATTTTTGGTCTGGCGTCAGGACTTGTCTGATAGTAGTCAGGCCCCTTGTTTCCCATTGTCTGAAAGGCGATGTGGTGAAACCTGCTTGGAAATCTGGATTACCTCGTATGGGTAGGTATACTGTGTTTTTGCATTTTATTTTCAAGGTCCTGCAAATTTTTCGCCATGCTCTTACAGGTTGGAGGAAGATAGTATTGTGCCCTACTGTTCTTTCTAGTTGTGTGTGAGTCATGTGTGGGAGTATTTTTAGCGACCAAGGGGTAATAAGTTCTGACTCTAGCGCACCGTTTGTGAAGACATTTCTGTCCAAAAGCCAGTCCATTACATATTTAGCTAAAGCTGCCCAATTGTAGTATTCTATATTTGGGAGTGCGAGTCCTCCCATCTCTGGTGAGCACGTCAGTTTTTTATATCCTATTCTGTGTCTTTTCCCCTTCCATAGAAAGTGAAGTATGTCTCTATTCAGTGTTTGTAAGTCTTGTTTATGTAAGAGTTCGGGTAGCATTTGTAGTGCATATAGCAGCTTTGGGAACAGGATCATCTTAATGAGCCCTACTCTTCCCGATAGTGTTAGTGGTAGTGGTATCCAATTAAGGAGTGTGTGTCTTAGTTCCTTGATTAGTGGTCTGAAGTTAAGTCCATACCACTCTCTGGGGTCTCTAGAGAGTTTAATGCCTAGATATTTAAACGAGTTAGTGGCAATCTTAAAATTCTCTTGTAGTGGCTCTGCTGGTAATTTATTCCTTAACCATAGTAGCTCCGACTTGTCTTTATTTATGCAGTATCCTGATATTTGGCCGAACTCGGTGATAATGTGCATTAAAATAGGGATATTTCGCCTGGGGTCGCTGGCATATAGGATCATGTCATCCGCGAAAAGGGATATGTGGAGGGTTTCTTTGCCTATTGTTAACCCTGCCGTGCTTTTCCTAATTTTTGTTGCTAGTGGTTCAAGGGCCAGGTCAAAAAGGAGCGGAGATAGTGGGCATCCCTGTCTAGTGCCTCTCATCAGCGGGAAAGTGTGTGATGGTTCGCCATTAACTAGGATTGCTGCTCGGGGTTCGTCATATAGTGTGTAGGTGGCTGTCATGAAGTCGCCCTGAATCCCAAATTTCCCAAGGGTTGTGAAGAGATGGTCCCATAGTATCTTATCAAACGCCTTTTCGGCATCAACCAGTAAAATACAGGCGTCTCCCTCCTTCTGATCTCCCTCCTGTTTTCCTTCCCCCCAGTAGTATGACAGAACTAGCTGCAATTTTCTCATGTTCTTGACTGAGGATCTCCCTCTAACAAACCCTGTCTGGTCTTCGTGTAGCAAGTCCGGTAATATCCCCGTCAGTCTGTTGGCTAGAATTTTGGTGAACAATTTGTAGTCTGAGTTGAGTAATGAAATTGGTCTGTACGAGGCTGTCAGTAATGGGTCTCTGTCTGGTTTGGGGATAACTGTCACATTTGCTTCCGTGAATCTATTTGATAGGTTTGCCCTTCCTTTCATTATGCCATTAAACAGTAAGGTGAGTGTCTCCGCTATCTCCTCCCTGATCATTTTATAAAATTCTCCCGGCAGGCCGTCAGGTCCGGGGGCTTTTTCAAGGGGCAGAGCGTCAATAGCCCTAGTTACCTCCAGGGAGTCCATTGGGCTATTTAGGGTCTGTAATTGTGTCTCAGTTATTTGAGGGAGAGTCAAGTCCTTCCAGAAGTTTTGCTTTAGTGTCTCATCTATTCTCTGTGGACTATACAATTTGGAATAGTAATCTACGAATGCTTTGTGTATATCCTCTTTTTTTGTTAGTATTGTTCCCTGTTTCTGTATGGCTGCTATAGTGTTAGGTTTCCTGGTTAGTTTAGTGATTTTTGCTAGTAATTTACCTGTGCGATTGCCATAACGATAGAATTTAGCCTGCATTCGGGTTTGGGCTCTACCTGCTGTCTGGATAAGATGGGTGTCTCTGAGTGCCTTGATGTCTTTGTAGTGTAGTCTGTTTTGGTCTGTCGGGTGTCTGAGGTATTGATTCCTTGCATTTAGGAGTTGGCGGAGAAGTAGTTCCCCTCTCTCTCTGCAGATTTTTTTTACTCTAATTGCGTAAGTTGTGATCCCCCCTCGTAGCACCGCTTTTGCCGTTTCCCAAAACAGCGAGATGTCATTTAAGTGTTGTTTGTTCAGATCTTTGTAAGCTAACCACTCTCCCACCAAGTGTTTTCGCAAGTTGAGGTCGTGATACAGATGCGTAGGGAATCTCCATCCACACATCTTTCTCTGAGGGGCATCGGTATTTAATATTAGTGTCACTGGTGAGTGGTCTGAAATGGTTATGGGATCTATCATGATATCTCCTATCTTGGAGGTTAAGTGGCTTGAGACTAGGAAATAGTCTATGCGGGAGAGTGTGGTTTTCGACGGATGTGCACATGTGTAATCTCGGGCCTCAGGGTTTCTTTCTCTCCATAAATCTATAAGACCTAGACTATTTTTAAAATTTTTAAGAATCAATGTTTCTCTTCTGGAACCTGTCCATATCTGTTTGGGTTTTGTGTTGCTAGTGGGGTTGCGGAATCGGTCTGCCGGTGTCTGAGGCGCTATATTATAATCTCCACCCACTATAATGGGTAGGTCTGCAAATTGCAAGAGTTTGCTTTGGAGATGTACTAAAAACTCTCTCTTCTGTGTTTGGGGGCCATATATACCGCAAAGAATCAGGGATAGTGTGTCAATTTTTATTTTTATAATCAGATATCTACCCTCAGCATCAGAGATCACCTGTAAAATGTCGTAGTTCAGTCCCTTTCGAAACAGTATTGCAATCCCTCTCGCTCTTTTGTTCTCATAGTGTGTGAAAAGTACTTCTCCCACCCATCCCTGTTTGAGTTTTTGATGTTCTATCTGTGATAGATGTGTTTCCTCTAGTATGGCTATGTCGGCCTTTTTTGTATTTAACTGTCTCAGAATCGCCTTTCTTTTAATGGGCGATGTTATCCCTCCCACGTTCCAGGTAGTGATTTTCATTATGCTATATTGGGTGTCCTGTGTGTATGGGTGTCACAGGTTGTCTAGGTTGTGAGATGTGTAGTGCTATGTATCAGCGTTGCAATATAGGTTAATTAGTGTTACTTACTGTTTCCTGCAGTGTCCAAGATCTGGCTATTTTCCCCCTGAGGGAGCGCTCTTTAGGTCTGGTGGATCTTACCTATCACTATGGTGAACAATAAGCAATCAGGTTAGTGAGTTTTAACTTTTAAGCTTTCAAAATCGTTTCTTGAAATTGTGTAGAAGAGACAAATATATATAATAAATTTCAACAGTGCAACAGGCAATAAATATTAACAGAACTTTTCGGTTTCCCATTCCCCCCCCCCCCCCCCCACTTTGTAAAGGATATAGGTTATCATGTCCTTTAGTTTTTAAGAGGCTTTATTCTATGCTTCTTGAGGGCTTTAACAGTGTCTTTTTTTTTTTCAAGAGCCATCCGGCTGAGCGTGGTGGCCCTGTTGGATTAATAGTTCTTATTGTTTAAAGTGCTTTATACTTCTGCTTCTATGATCCTGACATCGATTCTCATCTTCCTGAGACAGAGGGCCGGTTTTCTTGATCTTGTGGTTGTCGCTGTTCACTCTCTCTCTGCAGGTGTAGCTTGAGCTGTTGTGGCGACTCAAAGAACAGAGGACCATTGGTTGTGTGCAGCCGTAGCCTCGCTGGATATAGAAGGGCTGCTGGCCTGCCTTGCTCTATGAGTTGCTTACAATAAGGTGTAAATTCTTTTCTTCTGGCTGCTACTGTTGCCGAATAGTCCTGGAACAAATACAGTTTTCTGCCTTCAAATTCCAGTGACGGGGCTTTTCTGTAGGCTTGAAGAAGTGCTATTTTTGTTTTAAAGTTGAGATACTTCACCATAACTTGTCTTGATTGTTGGATATTTCCCTCATGTTTTCGCGGGTCGCCTACTCTGTGGGCTCTCTCTACTGTGCACGGGAGACAGGACTGTGGAATGTGTAACAACCTTGGTAGGGTATTTTCTGCAAAGTCTATGAGTTGTGTTCCTGGGAGAGACTCTGGGATTCCTACAATCCGTAGGTTATTTCTTCTGGACCTGTTCTCCAGGTCGTCAATTTTGGCCCATAGCCTATCATTCTGCTGCTGTAGTGTTTGAATATTGGTCTCAGCTTCTCTATGGCGAGTCTCTCCCTCTGCAACCCTTTGTTCCACTTGAGTAAGTCTGCCATTAAAAGATTTAACTTCTGTTGTAAGTGAATCCATCCCCGTTTGTAACTGCTCAATTTTCGGTAAGAACAGGGCAGAGATTTGTGAGACAATTGGGTGGGTGTCCATAGGGATGGAGTTTGGCAGTTCCTCTGTGTCTGCAGGTGTCTGTGTTGTCTCCACTTGATTCCTTTTCTTGTCAGCATTCTTGAGTCTGCTAGCCATTGTTCCTGTCTTTTTGTTATAGGAATTATAGTATTTTTGCATGCAGCTGTAAAGTCCCAGCTAGTGCTGCCCTATATGGTGTTTTTTTCTATTTGTTTCACTGCAAGTTTGCAGTTTCTGTCTGCTTCCTTTCAGATCATAGAGTGATGTCAAACTCAAGGTCAGTGATGTGCTTGTTATGCGGAGGGTGGGTAGGGGGGGGGCTAGGCCTGAGCCCTCTAGCCCTGCATGGTGTATTAGTTACAGTTGATGGTGGAAAAAGGGGGTAATGGTTCTAGTGGTTTTGGGTTTTAGCCACCAGGATCCCCAGTGTAGCCTTTTCAAAGTGCGCCTAATTCCAGGGCTAAGGTGGGAGCTATTTTCAAGGGATAGGGTTTCTTAGTGTATCGGTCTGTCTTTCAATGTCTGAGAGAGCATGCAGCAAGAGTGGTTATGTGCTCTTTTCTTTGCGTGACCGTTCTTTTTACCCCTTGTGACTTAATTGTCGTGTCTTATGGTTCTGCAGTTTATGTGAGTTTGTGCGAGATTTTCCCTTTGCTATGCGAGTGCGGTGTGCAGTAAATGAGTGTCGGCACTTTGCACTGCAGTTTTCCTAATTTAGTCTGGTACGCACTTCGCTCTCCAGGGAGCTGTGTCCTTTGTTATGCTGCGTAGTTAGTATAGGAGGTCCGGCAGCAGTTTGTCAAAATGGCGGCGTTCCCGCCGTTATCTGGACCTTCCCTCCCGGCCCCTCAGATGTTTAAAAAATTGTTCAGGGGTCTTACCGGGTACTTAAAGTCTTGGTGCTTGTCCCCTTCTTGGTGTTTGAGGGTCGCGTGGAGTCTATTTTTATCCGGTAGCTTTGTGGCTGCAGCTGCAGCCTGTCTCTGCTTCCTCTGTCCGGCGGCTTTTGCGGCGGGGGAATCTGATGTCCGATTCCTTGCTTAAATGTCTCCGGGCAGTTGTGGTTCCCCCTGCCAAGGATGTCAGCGTATTTTGGGGGCACTTGTGAGGCTTTTCGCCAAGTTAGGGGCTGTAAGCAGCGGAGCTCCTTTCCCTGCTTCCACCCTCTGTGCCCTCCCACCGGAAGTCCCGCACACTAACTTTTTACTTTCAACTCATAATACGAGCGCAAGCCGATGCGTGCAAAATGCCTCAATCTAGTGAAATTAGCACGTGAGCGGGAGCACTCCACTCATAATCTAGCCTGTTATGTGTTATATATCAGGTGAGTTGTATGGTGCATCTCACACAGGTGTAAAGTGTTATATATCAGGTGAAATGTGTGTTGCATCACACACAGGTGTAATGTGTTATACATCAGGTTTACTGTGTGATGCATCTCAGGCCAGTGCCATGTGTTATACATCAAGTGAAAAGTGTGATGCATTTCAGGCAGGTGTAATGTGTTATAAATCAGGTAAAATGTGTGATGCAATCAGGTGAAATATGTGATGTATGTCAGGCAGGGACAATTTCTTATACATCAAGTAAAATGAGTGATGCATCTCACACACATTAGGGGTCCGCTTGAGAGTTAACTGCTCTAGAAGTAAGCTTTTTGCCCATGTTGGGTAGCGCTCGTATTACAAGTTAAAAGTAAACAGTCTTCGCTTGCATGCTAACCTAACGAGCAAAAAAAGCCAAATTTAGAATATTGCATGCGCACTAACCTATTCCCACTAGGGGCGCGATCCGATATAGATCGCAGTTTGCGGCGCAAGCGAGGGAACCGGCGTCGCCCGCAGTTTCAGCTCGCAACTCGAGCTATCCCATATAAGTCGCCGTCAGATGCTAACGTGCCGTAAGTCTGACAAACCAGCGATGTCCAGAAATCTGCGCAAGTACAAATTTCTGGCGTCGCCAGTGACTTGCGCCACGTTAGAAACTGCCGGCGCCTATAAAACCTGACTAAAGTCTAAAACACCCGCACTGTCTAACACGCCTCCCTAACATAGCCCGACAAGTCTAACACGCCTCCCTAACATAGCCCGCACTGTCTAACCCTCTATCCGCTATCCCCCCTCACTATCCTAACAATAAAAAAGCTATTAACCCCTAAACCGCCGCTCCCGTACCCCGCCGCAACCTAATAAAGTTATTAACCCCTAAACCGCCGCTCCCGTACCCCGCCGCCAGCTATATTATATCTATAACCCCCTAAAGTGAGCCCCTAACACCGCCGCCATCTATATTAAAATTATTAACCCCTAATGTAAGCCCCTTACACCGCCGCCATCTCTATTAAAATGATTAACCCCTAATTTAATCTACCTACCCCGCCGCCAGCTATATTATCTATATTAACCCTAAGTATATTATAGTTAATTAAGGCCTAGATTTGGAGTTCGGCGGTAGCCGTCAAAACCAGCGTTAGAGGCTCCTAACGCTGGTTTTGGCCGCCCGCTGGTATTTGGAGTCAGTGATTAAAGGGTCTAACGCTCACTTTTCAGCCGCGACTTTTCCATACCGCAGATCCCCCTACGCCATTTGCGTAGCCTATCTTTTCAATGGGATCTTTCTAACGCCGGTATTTAGAGTCGTTTCCGAAGTGAGCGTTAGAGCTCTAACGACAAGATTCCAGCCGCCTGAAAATAGCAGGAGTCAAGAGCTTTCTGGGCTAACGCCGGTTTATAAAGCTCTTAACTACTGTACCCTAAAGTACACTAACACCCATAAACTACCTATGTACCCCTAAACCGAGGTCCCCCCACACCGCCGCCACTCGATTAAAATTTTTAACCCCTAATCTGCCGACCGCCACCTACGTTATATTTATGTACCCCTAATCTGCTGCCCCTAACCCCGCCGACCCCTGTATTACATTTATTAACCCCTAACTTGCCCCCACAACGTCGCCGCCAGCTACTTAAAATAATTAACCCCTAATCTTCCGACCGCAAATCGCCGCCACCTACGTTATCCCTATGTACCCCTAATCTGCTGCCCCTAACATCGCCGACCCCTATATTATATTTATTAACCCCTAATCTGCCCCCCTCAACGTCGCCGACACCTGCCTACACTTATTAACCCCTAATCTGCCGAGCGGACCTGAGCGCTACTATAATAAATGTATTAACCCCTAATCCGCCTCACTAACCCTATCATAAATAGTATTAACCCCTAATCTGCCCTCCCTAACATCGCCGACACCTAACTTCAATTATTAACCCCTAATCTGCCGACCGGAGCTCACCGCTATTCTAATAAATGTATTAACCCCTAAAGCTAAGTCTAACCCTAACACTAACACCCCCCTAAATTAAATATAATTTAAATCTAACGAAATAAATTAACTCTTATTAAATAAATTATTCCTATTTAAAGCTAAATACTTACCTGTAAAATAAATCCTAATATAGCTACAATATAAATTATAATTACATTGTAGCTATTTTAGGATTAATATTTATTTTACAGGCAACTTTGTAATTATTTTAACCAGGTACAATAGCTATTAAATAGTTAAGAACTATTTAATAGTTACCTAGTTAAAATAATAACACATTTACCTGTAAAATAAATCCTAACCTAAGTTATAATTAAACCTAACACTACCCTATCAATAAAATAATTAAATAAACTACCTACAATTACCTACAATTAACCTAACACTACACTATCAATAAATTAATTAAACACAATTCCTACAAATAAATACAATTAAATAAACTAGCTAAAGTACAAAAAATAAAAAAGAACTAAGTTACAGAAAATAAAAAAATATTTACAAACATAAGAAAAATATTACAACAATTTTAAACTAATTACACCTACTCTAAGCCCCCTAATAAAATAACAAAGCCCCCCAAAATAAAAAATTCCCTACCCTATTCTAAATTAAAAAAGTTACAAGCTCTTTTACCTTACCAGCCCTGAACAGGGCCCTTTGCGGGGCATGCCCCAAGAATTTCAGCTCTTTTGCCTGTAAAAAAAAACATACAATACCCCCCCCCCAACATTACAACCCACCACCCACATACCCCTAATCTAACCCAAACCCCCTTAAAGAAACCTAACACTAAGCCCCTGAAGATCTTCCTACCTTGTCTTCACCATACCAGGTTCACCGATCCGTCCTGGCTCCAACATCTTCATCCAACCCAAGCGGGGGTTGGCGATCCATAATCCAGTCCAGAAGAGGCTCCAAAGTCTTCCTCCTATCCGGCAAGAAGAGGACATCCGGACCGGCAAACATCTTCTCCAAGCGGCATCTTCGATCTTCTTCCATCCGGAGCGAAGCGGCAGGATCCTGAAGACATCCAGCGCGGAACATCCATCCGGACCGACGACTGAACGACGAATGACTGTTCCTTTAAGGGACGTCATCCAAGATGGCGTCCCTCGAATTCCGATTGGCTGATAGGATTCTATCAGCCAATCGGAATTAAGGTAGGAATTTTCTGATTGGCTGATGGAATCAGCCAATCAGAATCAAGTTCAATCCGATTGGCTGATCCAATCAGCCAATCAGATTGAGCTCGCATTCTATTGGCTGTTCCGATCAGCCAATAGAATGCGAGCTCAATCTGATTGGCTGATTGGATCGGCCAATCGGATTGAACTAGATTCTGATTGGCTGATTCCATCAGCCAATCAGAAAATTCCTACCTTAATTCCAATTGGCTGATAGAATCCTATCAGCCAATCGGAATTCGAGGGACGCCATCTTGGATGACGTCCCTTAAAGGAACAGTCATTCGTCGTTCAGTCGTCGGTCCGGATGGATGTTCCGCGCTGGATGTCTTCAGGATCCTGCCGATTCGCTCCGGATGGAAGAAGATCGAAGATGCCGCTTGGAGAAGATGTTTGCCGGTCCGGATGTCCTCTTCTTGCCGGATAGGAGGAAGACTTTGGAGCCTCTTCTGGACCGGATTATGGATCGCCAACCCCCGCTTGGGTTGGATGAAGATGTTGGAGCCAGGACGGATCGGTGAACCTGGTATGGTGAAGACAAGGTAGGAAGATCTTCAGGGGCTTAGTGTTAGGTTTCTTTAAGGGGGTTTGGGTTAGATTAGGGGTATGTGGGTGGTGGGTTGTAATGTTGGGTGGGGGGTATTGTATGTTTTTTTTTACAGGCAAAAGAGCTGAAATTCTTGGGGCATGCCCCGCAAAGGGCCCTGTTCAGGGCTGGTAAGGTAAAAGAGCTTGTAACTTTTTTAATTTAGAATAGGGTAGGGAATTTTTTATTTTGGGGGGCTTTGTTATTTTATTAGGGGGCTTAGAGTAGGTGTAATTAGTTTAAAATTGTTGTAATATTTTTCTTATGTTTGTAAATATGTTTTTATTTTCTGTAACTTAGTTCTTTTTTATTTTTTGTACTTTAGCTAGTTTATTTAATTGTATTTATTTGTAGGAATTGTGTTTAATTAATTTATTGATAGTGTAGTGTTAGGTTAATTGTAGGTAATTGTAGGTAGTTTATTTAATTATTTTATTGATAGGGTAGTGTTAGGTTTAATTATAACTTAGGTTAGGATTTATTTTACAGGTAAATTTGTTATTATTTTAACTAGGTAACTATTAAATAGTTCTTAACTATTTAATAGCTATTGTACCTGGTTAAAATAATTACAAAGTTGCCTGTAAAATAAATATTAATCCTAAAATAGCTATAATATAATTATAATTTATATTGTAGCTATATTAGGATTTATTTTACAGGTAAGTATTTAGCTTTAAATAGGAATAATTTATTTAATAAGAGTTAATTTATTTCGTTAGATTTAAATTATATTTAACTTAGGGGGGTGTTAGTGTTAGGGTTAGACTTAGCTTTAGGGGTTAATACATTTATTAGAATAGCGGTGAGCTCCGGTCGGCAGATTAGGGGTTAATAATTGAAGTTAGGTGTCGGCGATGTTAGGGAGGGCAGATTAGGGGTTAATACTATTTATGATAGGGTTAGTGAGGCGGATTAGGGGTTAATAACTTTATTATAGTATCGCTCAGGTCCGCTCGGCAGATTAGGGGTTAATAAGTGTAGTTAGGTGTCGGCGACATTGTGGGGGGCAGGTTAGGGGTTAATAAATATAATATAGGGGTCGGCGGTGTTAGGGGTAGCAGATTAGGGGTACATAGGGATAACGTAGGTGGCGGCGGTTTACGGAGCGGCAGATTAGGGGTTTAAAAAAATATGCAGGGGTCAGCGATAGCGGGGGCGGCAGATTAGGGGTTAATAAGTGTAAGGTTAGGGGTGTTTAGACTCGGGGTACATGTTAGAGTGTTAGGTGCAGACGTAGGAAGTGTTTCCCCATAGGAAACAATGGGGCTGCGTTAGGAGCTGAACGCTGCTTTTTTGCAGGTGTTAGGTTTTTTTTCAGCTCAAACAGCCCCATTGTTTCCTATGGGGGAATCGTGCATGAGCACGTTTTTGAGGCCGGCCGCGTCCGTAAGCAACTCTGGTATCGAGAGTTGCATTTGCGGTAAAAATGCTCTACGCTCCTTTTTTGGAGCCTAACGCAGCATTTGTTTGAACTCTCGATACCAGAGTTAATTTTATGGTGCGGCCAGAAAAAAGCCCGCGGAGCGTTAACAGCCCTTTTACCGCCGAACTCCAAATCTAGGCCTAAGTTATTACATTATATATATTAACTATATTAACCCTAATTATATTATGGTTAAAATAGTTACTATATTATTTATATTAACTATATTAACTCTATCTATTATATTAAATTAATCTAATTCATTTATAAACTAAAATATTCCTATTTAAATCTAAATACTTACCTATAAAATAAACCCTAAGATAGCTACAATATAATTAATAATTACATTGTAGCTATGTTAGGGTTAATATTTATTTTACAGGTAAATTGTGAATTATTTTAACTAGGTATAATAGATATTAAATAGTTATTAACTATTTAATATCTACCTAGTTAAAATAATTACCCAATTACCTGTAAAATAAATCCTAACCTAAGTTATAAATACACCTACACTATCAATAAATTTAATAAACTACAAACATCTATCTAAAAATACAATTAAATTAACTAAACTAAATTACAAAAAAAAAAAAACACTAAATTACAAAAAATAAAAAAAAGCTTACAAGATTTTTAAGCTAATTACACCTATTCTAAGCCCCCTAATAAAATAATAAACCCCCAAAATAAAAAAAATTCCCTGCCCTATTCTAAATTAAACAAATTTCAAAGCTCTTTACCTTACCAGCCCTTAAAAGGGCCTTTTGTGGGGCATGCCCCAAAGAATTCAGCTCTTTTGCATACAACAAATACAATCCCTCCCCCCATTACAACCCACCACCCACATACCCCTATTCTAAAACCACCAAAACCCCCCTTAAAAAAGCCTAACACTACCCCCCTGAAGATCTCCCTACCTTGTCTTCACCACACCGGGCCGAACTCCTGATCCGATCTGGGCGATGTCTTCCTCCAAGCGGCAAAGAAGAATTCTTCCTCCGGCGATGTCTTCCTCCAAGCGGCAAAGAAGAATTCTTCCTCCGGCGACGTCTTCCTCCAAGCGGCAGCAAAGTCTTCATTCTTCCGGCGGCATCTTCAATCTTCTTTCTTCGCTCCGCCGCCGCGGAGCATCCATCCCGGCCGACTGCTGTACTACGAATGAGGTACCTTTAAATGACGTCATCCAAGATGGCGTCCGCCGAATTCCGATTGGCTGATAGGATTCTATCAGCCAATCGGAATTAAGTTAGAAAAATCTGATTGGCTGATTGAATCAGCCAATCAGATTCAAGTTCAATCCGATTGGCTGATCCAATCAGCCAATCAGATTGAGATCGCATTCTATTGGCTGTTCCGATCAGCCAATAGAATGCGAGCTCAATCTGATTGGCTGTTCGGATCAGCCAATCGGATTGAACTTGAATCTGATTGGCTGATTCAATCAGCCAATCAGATTTTTCTAACTTAATTCCGATTGGCTGATAGAATCCTATCAGCCAATCGGAATTCGGCGGACGCCATCTTGGATGACATCATTTAAAGGTACCTCATTCGTAGTACAGCAGTCGGCCGGGATGGATGCTCCGCGGCGGCGGAGCGAAGAAAGAAGATTGAAGATGCCGCCGGAAGAATGAAGACTTTGCTGCCGCTTTGAGGAAGACGTCGCCGGAGGAAGAATTCTTCTTTGCCGCTTGGAGGAAGACATCGCCGGAGGAAGAATTCTTCTTTGCCGCTTGGAGGAAGACATCGCCGGAGGAAGAATTCTTTTTTGCCGCTTGGAGGAAGACATCGCCTGGATCGGATCAGGAGTTCGGCCCGGTGTGGTGAAGACAAGGTAGGGAGATCTTCAGGGGGGTAGTGTTAGGCTTTTTTAAGGGGGGTTTGGGTGGTTTTAGAATAGGGGTATGTGGGTGGTGGGTTGTAATGGGGGGGGGGATTGTATTTGTTGTATGCAAAAGAGCTGAATTCTTTGGGGCATGCCCCACAAAAGGCCCTTTTAAGGGCTGGTAAGGTAAAGAGCTTTGAAATTTGTTTAATTTAGAATAGGGCAGGGAATTTTTTTTATTTTGGGGGTTTATTATTTTATTAGGGGGCTTAGAATAGGTGTAATTAGCTTAAAAATCTTGTAAGCTTTTTTTTATTTTTTGTAATTTAGTGTTTGTTTTTTTTTGTAATTTAGTTTAGTTAATTTAATTGTATTTTTAGATAGATGTTTGTAGTTTATTAAATTTATTGATAGTGTAGGTGTATTTATAACTTAGGTTAGGATTTATTGTACAGGTAATTGGGTAATTATTTTAACTAGGTAGATATTAAATAGTTAATAACTATTTAATATCTATTATACCTAGTTAAAATAATTCACAATTTACCTGTAAAATAAATATTAACCCTAACATAGCTACAATGTAATTATTAATTATATTGTAGCTATCTTAGGGTTTATTTTATAGGTAAGTATTTAGATTTAAATAGGAATATTTTAGTTTATAAATGAATTAGATTAATTTAATATAAATTTAGTTAGGGGTGTTAGGGTTAGATAGAGTTAATATAGTTAATATAAATACTATAGTAACTATATTAACCCTAATATAATTAGGGTTAATATAGTTAATATATATAATGTAATACCTATATTAACTATAATATACTTAGGGTTAATATAGATAATATAGCTGGCGGCGGGGTAGGTAGATTAAATTAGGGGTTAATCATTTTAATAGAGATGGCGGCGGTGTAAGGGGCTTACATTAGGGGTTAATAATATTAATATAGCTGGCGGCGGTATAGGGGGATTAGATTAGGGGTTAATAATTTTTATATAGGTGGCGGCGGTGTAAGGGGTCAGATTAGGGGATAGATAAGGTAGATGGCGGCGGTTTTAGGGGCTCACAGTAGGGGGTTAGTTTATGTAGATGGCGGCGGGGTCCGGGAGCGGCGGTTTAGGGGTTAATAACTTTATTAGGGATTTCGGGGGGGGGGGGGATCGCGGTTGACAGGTAGATAGACATTGCGCATGCGTTAGGTGTTAGGTTTATTTTAGCAGATCGCGGTTGACAGGGAGATAGACATTGCGCATGCGTTAGGTGTTAGGTTTATTTTAGAAGATCGCGGTTGACAGGGAGATAGACATTGCGCATGCGTTAGGTGTTAGGTTTATTTTAGCAGCCAGTTTAGGAAGTTACGGGTCTCCAATAGTCAGCGTAAGGCTTCTTACGGCTGCTTTTTGTGGCGAGGTGAAAATGGAGTAAGTTTTCTCCATTTTCGCCACGTAAGTCCTTACGCTGCATATTGGATACCAAACTGCGCGGGTTTGGTATACCTGCCTATGGCCCAAAAAACTACGGGCGACGGCAGAAATATACGCGCGTAACTTCTAGGTTACGCCGTATATGTGATACCAAACCCGCGCAAATATTGGCGTCGCCGGCTTTTGCGGGCGACGATTTTTATCGGATCGACCCCTAGAAGTCAGTGGGTCAAAAATAGTGGGGGGGAGAACTCCCTAAACATGATCACATATTCTCAAGTGCACTAACCAGACATTAAAATATGAATAATTCAAATTTCAATGTTCTTCACATAGCAGAATATGTTATATTTATTCATAAATACATATTTCTACATATATATATATATGATGTGTTTTTGCACAAATATATATTTATACCTATACATATAGATGATTATATATGTATTATATTTATATATAAATTTATATTTAAATATTTATTTATATACAGGTATAGATATATACAGCTATATATAGGAATATATTTATAAATACTTAACATATTCTGTTATGTGCAGAACATTGGAATCTGAAATATTTACAGTAAATACACAGTATAACACTTTATTAAAAATGAGTATTGCATAAACACTGTGCGTAATACTTTATTAAAAATTAGTATTGCATAAATATATTTTTACATGTTTTTATCTATTTGACTGCAAAGGGTTTAAATTCACACACACACACACATATATATTTTCATAATTGATTAATTGGCCGATTATTTTTTCGGATTAAAAAGACACACACAAAAAACATTTTTTTCCTATATTTAAAATAAAATCCACATACTGAGTGTTAAAAATATAAACGTCAGACTAAGGGGTCGATTTATCAAGCTCCGTATTGCTTGCCGGAAACTAAAGACCGCTGCTCCATAACTTGTCTGCCTGCTCTGAGGCGGACAGAAATCAACCCAATCAAATACGATCGGGTTGATTGACACCCCTTACTAGCGATCGATTGGCCGCAAATCTGCAGGGGGCGGCATTGCACAAGCAGTTCACAAGATATGCTCGCACTATGATTAATATACCCCAAAACCTTACATTAGCACAACTGCTTGTTCAATTTTTAAGCAGCAGAAGCCATTTTTATAATTAAGTAAAACAAAACCACAAACTGTTTGAAAAGAAGTAGAACTACAAAGAGGTGGACGATCGCTATTTATAACATTCTGTTATTCACTCTTTCAGAAACTTTGCATTGAAATGCAAAAATCTCAACATGACCACATGCTCCTAGCTGAGGCTGGCTCTCGATGCAAGCTAATTTGCCTGCAGCAGGGAAGAGGTGCTCAGATGGTTTGAGGTGCTTGAGATGCATAAGTAGGGTTTGCCAATTTCACCAAGTTGGGATATTTATCTTTGTTAGCTTCATTAAAGCATGGGACCTCTTAACAAAGTAAGCCTGGACTTCATCCTGACATAAAAATATCTTAAATATTTATATGCAATGGTAAATAACCAGCTATAAGGTTAGGGAAAAATATCTAGTCGTCTCTTAACCCCTTAATGACCGAAGACGTGCTGGGTACGTCCTCAAAAAAAAAATACAGTTAACGCCTGAGGACGTACCCTGCACGTCCTCGGTCTGGAAAGCAGCTGGAAGCCCTCTCTGCACCGGACATCGATGGCCTGTATCGTTGGTGGGTGGGAGCCGGTGTGGGAGGCGGGAGGCGGGTGGCGGCCATCGATGGGCCTTGTGATGTGGATGGGGCGGGATCGTGGGCAGGGATAGCCAGTGGCCTGCACAGACACACGTGCATGCCAGTACCCAAGATGGCCCCCAAAAAGGCAGAGGGGGAGGGTTAGAGAGCTGTTTTGGGGGGATCAGGGAGGTTGGGAGCTAAGAGAGGATCCTACACAGTAGCATATGTAAATATGCTTAACAAAAAATAAAATAAAAATTCAAAGATACCTTTTATGTTAGTACTGGCAGACTTTCTGCCAGTACTTAAGATGGAGGGGACAATTGTGGGGTGGGGGAGGGAAGGGAGCTGTTTGGGAGGGATCAGGGGGTGTGATGTGTCAGGTGGGAGGCTAATCTCTACACTAAAGCTAAAATTAACCCTGCAAGCTCCCTACAAACTACCTAATTAACCCCTTCACTGCTAGCCATAATACACATGTAATGCGCAGCGGCATTTAGCGGCCTTCTAATTACCAAAAAGCAACGCCAAAGCTATATATGTCTGCTATTTCTGAACAAAGGGGATCACAGAGAAGCATTTACAACCATTTGTGCCATAATTGCACAAGCTGTTTGTAAATAATTTCAGTGAGAAACCTAAAGTTTGTGAAAAAGTTTGTGAAAAAGTGAACAATTTTTTTTATTTGATCGCTTTGGTGGTGAAATGGTGCCATGAAATATACCAAAATGGGCATAGATCAATACTTTTGGTTGTCTACTACACTACACTAAAGCTAAAATTAACTCTACAAACTCCCTACAAGCTCCCTAATTAACCCCTGGGCATAATACATGAGTGGTGCGCAGCGGCATTTAGCGGCCTTCTAACTACCAAAAAGCAATGACAAAGTCATATATGTCTGCTATTTCTGTAGAAAGGGGATCCCAGAGAAGCATTTACAACCATTTGTGCCATAATTGCACAAGCTGTTTGTAAATAATTTCAGTGAGAAACCTAAAATTGTAAAAAATATAACGTTTTTTTTAATTTGATCGCATTTGGCGGTGAAATGGTGGCATGAAATATACAAAAATGGTGGTTGTCTACTACACTAAAGCTAAAATTAACCCTAGAAGCTCCCTACATGCTCCCTAATTAACCCCTTCACTGCTGGGCATACTACACGTGTAGTGCGCAGTGGCATTTAGCAGCCTTCTAATTACCAAAAAGCGAAGCCATAGCCATATATGTCCGCTATTTATGAACAAAGGGGATCCCAGAGAACCATTTACAATTATTTATGCCATAATTGCATAAGTTGTTTGTAAATCATTTCAGTGAGAAACCTAAAGTTTGTGAAACAATTTGTGAAAAAGTGAACAATTTTTTTTATTTGATCGCATTTGGCGGTGAAATGGTGGCATGAAATATACCAAAATGGGCCTAGATCAATACTTTGGGATGTCTTCTAAACAAATATATACATGTCAAGGGATATTCAGGGATTCCTGAAAGATATCAGTGTTCCAATGTAACTAGCGCTAATTTTGAAAAAAAGTGGTTTGGAAATAGCAAAGTGCTACTTGTATTTATGGCCCTATAACTTGCAAAAAAAGCAAATAACATGTAAACATTGGGTATTTCTAAACTCAGGACAAAATTAAGAAACTATTTAGCATGGGTGTTTTTTGGTGGTTGTAGATGTGTAACAGATTTTAGGGGTCAAAATTAGAAAAAATTAGTTTTTTCCATGTTTTCATCATATTTTGTATATTTTTATAGCAAATTATAAGATATGATGAAAATAATGGTATCTTTTGAAAGTCCATTTAAACGGTATATAATATGTGTGGGTACAGTAAATGAGTAAGAGGAAAATTACAGCTAAACACAAACACAAACACCACAAAAATGTAAGAACAGCCTTGGTCCCAAACGGACAGAAAATGGAAAAGTGATGTGGTCACTAAGGGGTTAAAATAACATATATTTTATTGGAAGAAACCTTCACGAGGTACCTGGGCTTTTCCCATTTGGCCAGATGCGGTAACTAATTCTTCCATTGCTGCTTTTTATCTTAGTTGAGAGCTTGTGAGTGAGTGCTGGACTTTTTCTGTGTGTTTATATTAAAATATATATTTTTTTGTAATTTTCCCTGTTTGGGCCTTGCACCCAGGCCTGACTGGGGTTAACTGCCTGTGACTGTGGTGACAGTGCAGCTTCCTGAGAGTGCTGGTTTGCACCCAGGGCTGTGCATGTTACAGGGTCATAGGATGTGTACCCGGTCCGGTCTGAGAATGCTGACCCCACCCCATGTTTTGTATATGTTTGGGGAAATTACATAAGCCTGTGCACCCTCCATTTTTCACAGTTGTTTGATTGTGAGCCTGCATTGTGTGGCTGTTTAGGGACCCAGGTTTATTGGAAGAAACCTTGACAAGGTACCTGGGCTTTTCCCATTTGGCCAGATGCGGTAACTAATTCTTCCATTGCTGCTTTTTATCTTAGTTGAGAGCTTGTGAGTGAGTGCTGGACTTTTTCTGTGTGTTTATATTAATATATATATTTTTTTGTAATTTTCCCTGTTTGGGTCTTGCATCCAGGCCTGACTGGGGTTAACTGCCTGTGACTCTGGTGACAGTGCAGCTTCCTGAGAGTGCTGGGTTGCACCCAGGGCTGTGCATGTTAAAGGGTCATAGGATGTGTACCCGGTCCGGCCTGAGAGTGCTGACCCCACCCCATGTTTTGTATATATATATATATATATATATATATATATATATATATATATATACACTTATAGAGGTTGAATTTGGTACAATTTATTCAAAATATAAAAAAAATCAAAAAAAGTCAAAAGTGCTAAGGACTATATAACAATAACAGGACAAACCTTTACACATTTATCTATACAGAGCATATAATCAGCAATATCAAGCAATCTGCTAATAATTGTGCAAACAGATAATAGTGCACATCAAGTCAAATAATAAATCCCATCAATCTAGGGCTAGGTATAAATAACAAGCTCGGCACTATATCATGTAAAGCATAGTCCCAAATCACCTGATTTAATATAAACAATCCAAAAGATGACTCCTATTATTTCTGGGTTGCACATAAGCCAGGAGTAGTTGTAAACTTATACTGTCCTTAAAAAGTGAAAAGTAAATGTCTGTAGACGTCCTTTATGCTAAGGGCATAACCATAAAACACAATACCAAGTGCAGGAGCTCATCAGAGTGGAGCAATTGGTGTTGTGCACAGAGCAACTAATTGCAAACCAACTAATCGAGTATGAGATTCGTTGACAACTATTTTCATAATTGATTATTATTGATTATATTGATTAGTTGTTGCAGCTCTAATATATATATGTATATATATATATATATATATATATATACATATATGTGTGTGTGTGTGTGTGTGTGTATATATATACATATGTTTTTATATGTGTATATCTGTCTGCAAATACATATATACACATATAAATACATATGTGAACACATATAAACATATATATATAGATAGATAGATAGATAGATAGATACAGTGTATATATATATATATATATATATGCACATTTTTATACATGTATATGTATTTATGTCAATGTTAAAGCCCCTTGTCTGCCTTTTTTTTTCTAACAACTAAGACCTCATGTCTTTAAACCCTTATAACTTTTTGTGCAATATTTTTTTTTATTAGATGGTGTTATTATGAGTTTAACTGTACTTTAACCAGATCTCTGAAGACGCGGTAATCATTCTAACAAATTGCTATTGCACTTATGTATTCGTGTTTACTTTCAACTTGTAATATGAGCGATAAAACAGACGAGCTTAAGCATCACAATAAACTCCTTTTCGCTTGCTCGTAACTATTAGCGAGCCACTGGTAATCTGGCCCTTTATTGTTGCACAGAATTACTTTAAATCTTTTAGGATCCATCTGGATCCCTCTTTGGGAAAGGATATACCCAATGAACTTGATGGTTGAAATTTTGAATAAGCACTTCTCCAGCTTGGCATATAAATGATGTAGACCAACTGGCCTAAGGTGTAGTGTTTTAACATGTTATTCATGTTCTGGTAGGGTATAGGATTTTATCAAAATATCATCATAAGCAATGAGTAAGATGTCAAGGAGGTCTCTGAATACATCATTTAAAAAGTGCTGGATGGTGGAGAGTAAAATTGCACAGACCAAACAACATATCTAGATTTTCATAGTGGCCATAACTAATTCAAAATGCTGACTTTCTTTAACTCTGTCCAGTAGTGAATGGTGATTTTTAATGGTTAAGTCATTTATGGCTCAATAATAAACATGGGGCCATAATCCTCCATTTTTTTAACCGCAAAAAAACGCAAAAAAAATCCCAGCCCTAGAGGAAGTGCAAGTGTGTATGAATACTTTAGCCAGATGTTTTATCTATATAGGGCTACCCTCCCGCTTGTATTAAGTTGAAAGTAAACGCGATCGTTTGAGCACAATCGGGATTTATGCTAGAATTATTACCGCAACTTCAGATATCTGGTTAACTATTTCGCTAAATATAAAAGTTTCTTGAAAAGTCATGGTTGTGCGCACGCAATTGCCTTTTACACAACAATCCTTTCCACGCTCAAAGAGCTGTAGTTAACAGTTTTCCGCAACAAAAAAGTTTCACAAAACACTTTGAAAATACATTACAAAGCACAATTACACTCATATTAACACTGTCTAATAAAAATTATTTTAAAAATATATTGCACACAAAAGTTATAAGGGCTCAAAGATAGGAGATCGCGGGTGTTAGAAAAAAAAAAGCAGACAAAGGGGTTTTACATTGACATACAGTACATACACATACATAGAGATACATGGATTTATATGTGTAGAGATATGTTTAACTATAGAGATAATGAAAAGATTTTACATTAACATAAAGATCTCGAGATATCTAGACATATATATATATATATATATATATATATATATATATATATATTCATATACATATCTCGCTATAAATAGATATATTTGTCCAAAAATCATCACATGTATAGAGAAATATTTATTTAGAAATAAATAGAACATATTCTGTTAACAAAACAACCTTGCAATATGAAATATTCACATTTTCATGTATACTTATAGAGGAGAACATGTCATGGGCTTTGCGCAACAGATTAGGGTTTTTTGTTTTTTTCTATTTGTCTTCTCCATTGACTTCTATGGCAGAATATGTGAACGTGCACACAATCTGGCTTTATGAATTACGCGGGTTAACGCGTGTGCAAAATAAGTTATTTTGCAACTTGTCATACCTGAGCAACCCCAAATGCGGAAAAAACATAACGCGCGTGTTGTTTTTGCAATTGCGAAAAAAATAATTTATGTAAGAACTTACCTGATAAATTCATTTCTTTCATATTAGCAAGAGTCCATGAGCTAGTGACGTATGGGATATACATTCCTACCAGGAGGGGCGAAGTTTCCCAAACCTCAAAATGCCTATAAATACACCCCTCACCACACCCACAAATCAGTTTAACGAATAGCCAAGAAGTGGGGTGATAAGAAAAAAGTGCGAAAGCATAAAAAATAAGGAATTGGAATAATTGTGCTTTATACAAAAAAATCATAACCACCACAAAAAAGGGTGGGCCTCATGGACTCTTGCTAATATGAAAGAAATGAATTTATCAGGTAAGTTCTTACATAAATTATGTTTTCTTTCATGTAATTAGCAAGAGTCCATGAGCTAGTGACGTATGGGATAATGACTACCCAAGATGTGGATCTTTCCACGCAAGAGTCACTAGAGAGGGAGGGATAAAATAAAGACAGCCAATTCTGCTGAAAAATAATCCACACCCAAAATAAAGTTTAAAATATAAGCAGAAGATTCAAACTGAAACAGCTGCCTGAAGTACTTTTCTACCAAAAACAGCTTCAGAAGAAGAAAACACATCAAAATGGTAGAATTTAGTAAAAGTATGCAAAGAAGACCAAGTTGCTGCTTTGCAAATCTGATCAACCGAAGCTTCATTCCTAAACGCCCAGGAAGTAGAAACTGACCTAGTAGAATGAGCTGTAATCCTTTGAGGCGGAGTTTTACCCGACTCGACATAAGCATGATGAATTAAAAATTTCAACCAAGATGCCAAAGAAATGGCAGAAGCCTTCTGACCTTTCCTAGAACCGGAAAAGATAACAAATAGACTAGAAGTCTTTCGGAAATTCTTAGTAGCTTCAACATAATATTTCAAAGCTCTAACTACATCCAAAGAATGCAATGATTTCTCCTTAGAATTCTTAGGATTAGGACATAATGAAGGAACTACAATTTCTCTACTAATGTTGTTAGAATTCACAACCTTAGGTAAAAATGTAAAAGAAGTTCGCAACACCGCCTTATCCTGATGAAAAATCAGAAAAGGAGACTCACAAGAAAGAGCAGATAACTCAGAAACTCTTCTGGCAGAAGAGATGGCCAAAAGGAACAAAACTTTCCAAGAAAGTAATTTAATGTCCAAAGAATGCATAGGTTCAAACGGAGGAGCTTGAAGAGCCCCCAGAACCAAATTCAAACTCCAAGGAGGAGAAATTGACTTAATGACAGGTTTTATACGAACCAAAGCTTGTACAAAACAATGAATATCAGGAAGATTAGCAATCTTTCTGTGAAAAAGAACAGAAAGAGCAGAGATTTGTCCTTTCAAGGAACTTGCAGACAAACCTTTATCCAAACCATCCTGAAGAAACTGTAAAATTCTCGGAATTGTAAAAGAATGCCAGGAAAAATGATGAGAAAGACACAAAGAAATATAAGTCTTCCAGACTCTATAATATATCTCCCTAGATACGGATTTATGGGCCTGTAGCATAGTATTAATCACAGAGTCAGAGAAACCTCTTTGACTAAGAATCAAGCGTTCAATCTCCATACCTTTAAATTTAAGGATTTGAGATCCTGATGGAAAAAAGGACCTTGTGACAGAAGGTCTGGTCTTAACGGAAGAGTACACGGTTGGCAAGAGGCAATCCGGACAAGATCCGCATACCAAAACCTGTGAGGCCATGCTGGAGCCACCAGCAGAACAAACGAGCATTCTTTCAGAATCTTGGAGATTACTCTTGGAAGAAGAACTAGAGGCGGAAAGATATAGGCAGGATGATACTTCCAAGGAAGTGACAACGCATCCACTGCTTCCGCTTGAGGATCCCTGGATCTGGACAGATACCTGGGAAGTTTCTTGTTTAGATGAGAAGCCATCAGATCTATTTCTGGAAGACCCCACATTTAAACAATCTGAAGAAATACCTCTGGGTGAAGAGACCATTTGCCCGGATGTAATGTTTGGCGGCTGAGATAATCCGCTTCCCAATTGTCTATACCTGGGATATGAACCGCAGAAACTAGACACGAGCTGGATTCCACCCATACCAGAATTCGAGATACTTCTTTCAAAGCCAGAGGACTGTGAGTCCCTCCTTGATGATTGATGTATGCCACAGTTGTGACATTGTCTGTCTGAAAACAAATGAACGATTCTCTCTTTAGAAGAGGCCAAGACTGAAGAGCTCTGAAAATTGCACGGAGTTCCAAAATATTGATCGGTAATCTCACCTCCTGAGATTCCCAAACCCCTTGTGCTGTCAGAGACCCCCAAACAGCTCCCCAACCTGTCAGACTTGCATCTGTTGAAATTACAGTCCAGGTCGGAAGAACAAAAGAAGCCCCCTGAACTAAACGATGGTGATCTGTCCACCACATCAGAGAGTGTCGTACAATCGGTGTTAAAGATATTAATTGAGATATCTTTGTGTAATCCCTGCACCACTGGTTCAGCATACAGAGCTGAAGAGGTCGCATGTGAAAACGAGCAAAGGGGATCGCGTCCGATGCTGCAGTCATAAGACCTAGAATTTCCATGCATACCGAAGCTACCGAAGGGAATGATTGTGACTGAAGGTTTCGACAAGCTGATATCAACTTTAGACGTCTTTTGTCTGTCAAAGACAGAGTCATGGACACTGAATCTATCTGGAAACCTAAAAAGGTTACCCTTGTCTGAGGAATCAATGAACTTTTTGGTAAATTGATCCTCCAACCATGATCTTGAAGAAACAACACAAGTCGATTCGTATGAGATTCTGCTAAATGTGAAGACTGAGCAAGTACCAAGATATCGTCCAAATAAGGAAATACCACAATACCCAGTTCTCTGATTACAGACAGAAGGGCACCAAGAACCTTTGTAAAAATTCTTGGAGCTGTAGCTAGGCCAAACGGTAGAGCCACAAACTGGTAATGCTTGTCTAGGAAAGAGAATCTCAGAAACTGATAGTGATCTAGATGAATCGGAATATGCAGATATGCATCCTGTAAATCTATTGTGGACATATAATGCTCTTGCTGAACAAAAGGCAGGATAGTCCTTACAGTTACCATTTTGAATGTTGGTATCCTTACATAACGATTCAATATTTTTAGATCCAGAACTGGTCTGAAGGAATTCTCCTTCTTTGGTACAATGAAGAGATTTGAATAAAACCCCAGCCCCTGTTCCAGAACTGGAACTGGCATAATTACTCCAGCCAACTCTAGATCTGAAACACATTTCAGAAATGCTTGAGCCTTTGCTAGGTTTACTGGGACACGGGAAAGAAAAAATCTCTTTGCAGGAGGCCTTATCTTGAAGCCAATTCTGTACCCTTCTGAAACAATGTTCTGAATCCAAAGATTGTGAACGGAATTGAACCAAATTTCTTTGAAAAAACGTAATCTGCCCCCTACCAGCTGAGCTGGAATGAGGGCCGAACCTTCATGTGGACTTGGGAGCTGGCTTTGGTTTTCTAAAAGGCTTGGATTTATTCCAGACTGGAGATGGTTTCCAAACTGATACCGCTCCTGAGGATGAAGGATCAGGCTTTTGTTCCTTGTTGTGACGAAAGGAACGAAAACGATTATTAGACCTAAATTTACCTTTAGATTTTTTATCCTGTGGTAAAAAAGTTCCTTTCCCTCCAGTAACAGTTGAGATAATAGAATCCAAATGAGAACCAAATAATTTATTACCCTGGAAAGAAAGGGAAAGCAGAGTACACTTAGAAGACATATCAGCATTCCAAGTTTTAAGCCATAAAGCTCTTCTAGCTAAAATAGCTAGAGACATATACCTGACATCAACTCTAATGATATCAAAGATGGCATCACAAATAAAATTATTAGCATGTTGTAGAAGAATAATAATGCTATGAGAATTATGATCTGTTACTTGTTGCGCTAAAGCTTCTAACCAAAAGGTTGAAGCTGCAGCAACATCTGCAAAAGATATAGCAGGTCTAAGAAGATTACCTGAACACAAGTAAGCTTTTCTTAGAAAGGATTCAATTTTCCTATCTAAAGGATCCTTAAAGGAAGTACCATCTGCCGTAGGAATAGTAGTACGCTTAGCAAGAGTAGAGACAGCCCCATCAACCTTAGGGATTTTGTCCCAAAATTCAAATCTGTCAGATGCCACAGGATATAATTGCTTAAAACGTTTAGAAGGAGTAAAAGAATTACCCAAATTATTCCATTCCCTGGAAATTACTTCAGAAATAGCACCAGGGACAGGAAAAACCTCTGGAATAACTACAGGAGATTAAAAACCTTATCTAAACGTTTAGATTTAGTATCAAGAGTTCTAGAATCCTCAATTTCTAATGCAATTAGGACTTCTTTAAGTAAAGAACGAATAAATTCCATTTTAAATAAATATGAAGATTTATCAGCATCAACCTCTGAGACAGAATCCTCTGAATCAGAAGAAACAATATCAGTATCAGAATGATGATGTTCATTTAAAAATTCATCTGAAAAATGAGAAGTTTTAAAAGACTTTTTACGTTTACTAGAAGGAGGAATAACAGACATAGCCTTCTTAATGGATTTAGAAACAAAATCTCTTATGTTATCAGGAACACTCTGAGTATTAGATGTTGACAGAACAGCAACAGGTAATGTAACAGTACTAAAGGAAATATTATCTGCATTAGCAAGTTTGTCATGACAAACAGTACAAACAACAGCTGGAGGAACAGATACCAAAAGTTTACAGCAGATACACTTAGCTTTGGTAGCTCCAGCACCAGGCAGGGATATTCCAGAAGTATCTTCTGACTCAGCTTCAACGTGGGACATCTTGCAATATGTAATAGAAAAAACAACATATAATGCAAAATTGATCAAATTCCTTAAATGACAGTTTCAGGAATGGGAAAAAAAATGCCATAGAACAAGCTTCTAGCAACCAGAAGCACAAAATAATGAGACTTAAATAATGTGGAGACAATAGTGACGCCCATATTTTTTAAGCACCAAAAAAGATGCCCACATTATTTGGCGCCTAAATGCTTTTGGCGCCAAAATGACGCCACATCCGGAACGCCGACACCTTTGGCGCAAAAAATGACGCAACTTCCGGCGACACATATGACGCCGGAAACAGAAAAAAAAATTTGCGCCAAAAAAGTCAGCGCCAAGAATGATGCAATAAAATGAAGCATTTTCAGCCCCCGCGAGCCTAACAGCCCACAGGGAAAAGTCAAATTTTTAAGGTAAGAAAAAATGATTTATTCATATGCATTATCCCAAATATGAAACTGACTGTCTGAAATAAGGAATGTTGAACATCCTGAGTCAAGGCAAATAAATGTTTGAATACATATATTTAGAATTTTATATAAAAGTGCCCAACCATAGCTTAGAGTGTCACAGAAAATAAGACTTACTTACCCCAGGACACTCATCTACATGTAGTAGAAAGCCAAACCAGTACTGAAACGAGAATCAGTAGAGGAAATGGTATATATAAGTGTATATTGTCAATCTGAAAAGGGAGGTAAGAGATGAATCTCTACGACCGATAACAGAGAACCTATGAAATAGACCCCGTAGAAGGAGATCACTGCATTCAAATAGGCAATACTCTCCTCACATCCCTCTGACATTCACTGCACGCTGAGAGGAAAACCGGGCTCCAACCTGCTGCGGAGCGCATATCAACGTAGAATCTAGCACAAACTTACTTCACCACCTCCATAGGAGGCAAAGTTTGTAAAACTGATTTGTGGGTGTGGTGAGGGGTGTATTTATAGGCATTTTGAGGTTTGGGAAACTTTGCCCCTCCTGGTAGGAATGTATATCCCATACGTCACTAGCTCATGGACTCTTGCTAATTACATGAAAGAAACCATATTTGCAGTGTAGTTACACTCATAATAACACTATCTAATAAAAATTCTTCAAAAAATATTGCACACAAAATGTTTCATCCATCTTTTGCATCATCATTTTGTTTCCGTATTTATCCCTCTATTTTCCTAGCATTATCTTATCATTTACAACTTTTATTCTTTATATGTCTCTTTTGCACTTTCATCTTCACTTATATCAGGGTATGCTTTACACACTAATTTTTACTTTTTCCATTGATGCTGGATTGTGATCATATGTGTATGCAACCGGATTATGTATCAAAGTGAATATGTAAAGAGTAAAATATCTTCCATCCTAGCATGTATGACAGGTGTGTGCATTTATGCTTCTGCATATATAGTTTCAAGTCTTGCTCTCTACCTTAATTTATAATAAGTAGGATATAATAGATTATTAATTCCTGCTGCCTTTTTACAAGGCTAGGATAGTTGAGGCATCATAAAGTTTTGTATTAGTTTGCCTATGTAATATGCATGGTCTCACAGAGATTTATTTGTCTTATACTCCAATATCATATATTGTGTATGTATCCCAACTGCCCAGTATGCCAATGGTTAATGTTTATTCATTTGTTAACTCACACATTGGAAAGCATTCAAATTAACCAATGAGGATGCTTTTTGACTTTTAAATTAAGCAGCACTGGTGCATTCCATCAGCTATGATTACGGTATTACACCGAAACATGTCAGCTGAAAGTACCATGTGCTGAGTGTTTTTCGTACAGACCCCCATGGGTTTTTATCCTCTTTTGGAATATGATTAAAATTTGATATTTTATTGACCTCCGGATTTTTTCTTTGCTTTGTCTTTATCTATGGCCAGTGTCTGGGGTCTAATATTAAGCTCGGAAGCAGGACGTATACCACTTTTTTTCCCTGCGATTTTTTGCCCTCACAGCATCTAAAGGAATGGACAGGAAACTGTTAGGCAGCTGATTGGCCATTTGGAGCACATGACCGGACGCAATTACGTCATCAGATGCTCACAGCGTGTGTAGTGACACAGTGGATTCGGCATACAGCGTGCAGCAGTATCATTGTGGAGCAACATCGGGGACTATAATATAGCACACGGAGCCTGAGGGACAGGATTTACACAGCACCAGTACCGTGAGTGTATACAGCCATAGGCTGCTTATGATAGATTTCTAAGTCTCACATTATCTGTGTTGCATTTGCCTCACTTGGTTATAAGTGTCCTGTGGAAGGAGTGTGCATTTTACACAACTGAAGGTTTACTTCTGGCAGTATCTATTGTTCATTTTGGACTGGGCTATTTCTACTCAAGACTTTGCAGTTTAAGTTATTAGGAGAGAGTTTTTTCTTTAAATCCCCAAACAGGGAGCTTCCTATGCATAGTGCACTTTACTAACTTTCCTTATGTATTGAATATGTTCTAAATGCTTTCTGGCAGTATTTTATGTACAGTGCACTTTTGAGCTCACACGCCATGGAGGGGTCTGTTATTAATTATTGTTTATTGCTACCAGTGTCAGAAAGAGGGTATGGAGATCAAGACTTGGACACAGTTTTTTCTACTGACATCACTACCTTCTCTTTAAGTGAACTTTTTGACAAGATGGAATTATTACTTATAAAGGAACACAAGTTACAATTCGATGTGTGGACTTTTGAGAAATATGTCAAGTTAAACATCATAATAAGGGGACTGAGAATCAATAAGTTTCCAACTTTTGTAGTCACAGACAGTGAATTTGTGGACTCATGGAATGCTGTACTGACAGATTGTTCCCTTAGATTGATGAATTTGCTCATTCTTTATAAAACAAGATTACTAGTCACCATCAGAACAGAAATTGATATGTTCCAACAAGCATTAAATGATAGGAAATTAGATAGAGAATATCCCAAATTTGATGGCATACTCAGGGTCACACTTATAGAATCGAAAAATCTCATTCTAAACACGAAGCACACCAAATACCTCAGGGACCAATCTGATTATGACAACCATACAGTTTAGATTTGGAGTAATTCCAGTAGAAATCAAAGAAGGTCCAGCAATAGACGAGGTAGATCCAGGAGTAGAAACAGGAGTAGGGGTGGGGGGGGTCATCAGGGTTCTGATTCATCACAAGTAAGACAAGGCCAGTTCACAGATAGTGAAGCAGACTCGGTGGAAGAGGCAGGTATATCAGGTGGGGAGGAGACAGGAGCAATACCAAAAGGTATATTAAAAACTACACATAAGCAAGTCAGTATACAAACACCAGTTCCTGTCAACAAATCTAATCCAGCTAAACACACTAAGCAGAACACATCAGGGCCCCATATTAGCAAAGATGGTAAGAACTCCAATTCCAAATATGTCAGTAGTGATGACCAGCCGTCCAGTAGTAATAGCATCAATACAGGTCAAGATAGGAGAGTTTTTGAGCAGGTTTTTTTTTATCAAACCAAGGACAAAACAGGTATTGGTCAGGGAAAACAAGAAAGGTACCCTTTGAGGGGGAACAAGGTGTCCAAATACCAATAAAAAAATGCTAATGACAATAAATACAATGTCCTCAACCTTTCTACTGTGCCACTTACACATATTCAACTTAAAGTTCTTAGCTATAGTATGTTGTTTGCCCCCACCTGCTCTTTTGACCTCTTCAGAACCATGTTGGATGTAAATAAACTTATCAGAAATTTAATCTTGAAGAAATATTTCCAAGGGGAAATGGTAGCCTCAGATGGAAATTCTGACACTTTAGCAAACACTGCTCGGATCCAACATGATTCTGATAGAACTGAGCCACTTGACTTTTCAGAGGCATGTGATGTGATCACATTGCAGCAATTAGGGGGAAAAGGGGACACTTTGGACCCACTTAATTGCATAACTAACTTTAGTGGTTTTAAGAAGCCATCAGAATTTTACCTAATACAGACGAGAGGTCCAATTCTAGAAACCTTTTTCAAGAGAGTGGAGAATGACCTCACACTCCTTTCCTCTAGAACTGGTATTAATGGGGGCTCAAGTACTAAGTCTAACCTAACAGGTATAGAAAGAAAAGCACTTTCTGACTTACAGAAAAATAAGAACCTTGTGATTCGAACAGCGGACAAGGGAGGTGCTGTGGTTGTCCTAGACAGAGTTGATTACATTAGTGAAGCGCACAGACAGCTACATGACACAAATAACTATACGGTGCTGGATAGGGATTCCACTTTAAGTTTTCAAAGGGATCTTAAGACACTTTTGAATGATGGTTTGGAGGATAGGCATTTCGATTTGGCTACCTATGAGTATCTGTTCATTGAATTTCCGGTAGTGCTCATCTTTCACCACCTTCCAAGAGTACACAAAACCTTGACAGAAGTCAAGGGATGTCCGATTGTAAGTGGAATAGGGTCCATTTTTGAACATCTATCTCAATGGCTCGACGCACTTCTATACCCTTTTGTGGCGGGTTTACAGAGCCACCTTAAAGATATTAAGGATCTTTTGAATCTTATGGATGACTTTAGTTGGGATTCAGGGGTTTACAGATGGTTGACAGTAGACGTAGTGGCCCTTTACTCCTCCATCCCACATGAGGAGGGTTTCTATGCCATCAGACATTTTCTGGAGAATTTTTCCACCTTTGATACAGATTTTATTGAATATATATTGAGGGTCACACACTTCATGCTTACACACAATTTTTTTTGTTTTGAGGAAACTTTTTATCTCCAGAGATGTGGGACAGCTATGGGGGCCAAATTTGCGCCCTCATATGCCAACCTTTTTATGGGTTGGTGGGAGCTGTCTCACATCTTTGGGGATAATAATCCATACAAGGACTGTATAGCCTTTTATAGGCAGCATATAGATGACCTCCTCTTTGTGTGGCGTGTCCCCATCACTGACCTGACTGATTTCATTAATGGACTCAATGACAATAAAGTGGGTTTAAGCTTTACGTTTGAGCAACATCCGACTGTTATTAATTAACTGGATCTCACCCTTACAGCAGATAGGGAAAGAAGAGTCCATAGTAGTATGTATAGAAAACCCATTACAAGAAATACCTTATTGCACGCCAAGAGTTGCCACCCAAGGCATGTATCTCTGGCAGTTGCTAAAGGGGAATTGATAAGGGCCAAATGAAATTGTACGAAAGAATCTGCTTACCCCACACAAAGTCAAGATCTAAGAACTAGACTAAGAGAGAGGGGCTATCCCAAATATGTCATTAATCAGGCCCAATCACAAGTTTATAAAATTGACAGAAAGACACTTCTTAAAGGTCTGAAAACTGCGAAGAAACAACATGGCCCTCTGACACAAGATAGGGTTACCTTTGTCACAGATTACAGCACAGAATTTTGAGAAATCTGCAGTATTGTTAATAAACACTTTAGACTGTTGTCAGCTGATGATAAGCTTGTGAACTGTGTTGAAAGGGGTCTATGCTGTTCCGTTAGAAAGAGCAGAACTTTGGGAAATATTCTTTCGCCATCTGAACTACCACGTAGTTCAGAAAGCGAACAAGGGTCATGGCTCAGACATATGGGGATGTACAGGTGCAGCAAATCTAGGTGTAAACCATGCGATTCCAGTATCATTTCGGATGAATTTCTTTCCGAGGTTACAGGTGAGGTTTTTAAAATCTCCTCCTGTCTAAACTGTACATCCTCCTATGTCATTTATCTTCTTACATGCATTGAGTGTCATTTACAGTATGTAGGGCTCACTAGTACCGAGGTCAATACCAGGATATGTAATCATCTGTCCACGATCAAAATTGGTGAGGCTACTACTCCTCTTGTTAAACATTTTAAATTTGTTCACAATAAAAGTAGTGCCACCCTTAGGTGGCAAGCCATCAAAAGGGTCACAACTCCATTACGTGGAGGTGACAGAGGACAGATCTTGGGTAAATGTGAGATGTATTGGATATTTAAGCTGCAGACTCGAGTCCCCAAGGGTCTCAATTCGGAATTTGACCTGATCAATTATTGGCAATCAGAGGATGATTGGGGTAGTGTGGCTTTTACCCAATGGTTACTAGTGAGTGATACTCTAGATGGTGACATTGTCTAAAGTCATATGGGCAGTATGTGAGGTCGCACAGTGATCTCTACATATTGGTTCTTACTTTTTGATTGCCTGTATAACAATGTTTCATCCATCTTTTGCATCATCATTTTGTTTCCGTATTTATCCCCCTATTTTCCTAGCATTATCTTATCATTTACAACTTTTATTCTTTATATGTCTTTTTTGCCCTTTCATCTTCACTTATATCAAGGTATGCTTTACCCACACATTTTTACTTTTTCCATTGATGCTGGATTGTGATCATATGTGTATGCAACCGGATTATGCATCAAAGTGAATATGTAAAAAGTAAAATATCTTCCATCCTAGCATGTATGACAGGTGTGTGCATTTATGCTTCTTCATATATAGCTTCAAAACTTGCTCTCTACCTTAATTTATAATAAGTAGGATATAATAGATTATTGATTCCTGCTGCCTTTTAACAAGGCTAAGATAGTTGAGGCATCATAACTTTTTGTATTAGTTTGCCTATGTAATATGCAGGGTCTCACAGAGATTTATTTGTCTTATACTCCAATATCATATATTGTGTATGTATCCCAACTGCCCAGTATGCCAATGTTTAATGTTTATTCATTTGTTAACTCACACATTAGAAAGCATTTGAATTAACCAATGAGGATGCTTTTTGACTTTTAAATTAAGCAGCACTGGTGCATTCCATCAGCTATGATTACGGTATTACACCGAAACATGTTAGCTGGAAGTACCATGTGCTGAGTGTTTTTTGTACAGACCCCCCTGGGTTTTTTATCCTCCTTTGGAATATGATTAAAAATTGATATTTTATTGACCTCTGGATTTTTTCTTTGCTTTGTCCATATATATATATATATATATATATATATATATATATATATATATATATATATATATATATATATATATATATAAAGATAGATAGATAGATAGATAGATAGATACAGTGCATATATATATATATACACAGTATATATATATATATATATATATATATATATATATATATATATACTGTATATATACTGTGTATATATATATATATATATATATATATTTATACACACATACATTTTTATATATGTATTTATGTCAATGTTAAAGCCCTTTGCCTGCTTTTTTTTTTCTAACAACTAAGACCTCATGTCTTTAAACCCTTACAACTTTTTGTGCAATATTTTTTTTTATTAGATGGTGTTATTATGAGTGTAACTGTACTTTAACCAGATCTCTGAAGACGCAATAATCATTCTAACATAAATTGCTATTGCACTTATGTATTCGTGTTTACTTTCAACTTGTAATATGAGCGATAAAACCGACGAGCTTAAGCATCACAATAAACCCCTTTTCGCTTGCTCGTAACTTTTAGCGAGCCACTGGTAATCTGGCCCTTTATTGTTGCACAGAATTACTTTAAATCTTTTAGGATCCATCTGAATCCCTCTTTGGGAAAGGATATACCCAATGAACTTGATGGTTGAAATTTTGAATAAGCACTTCTCCAGCTTGGCATATAAATGATTTAGACCAACTGGCCTAAGGTGTAGTGTTTTAACATGTTATTCATGTTCTGGTAGGGTATAGGATTTTATCAAAATATCATCATAAGCAATGAGTAAGATGTCAAGGAGGTCTCTGAATACATCATTTAAAAAGTGCTGGATGGTGGAGAGTAAAATTGCACAGACCAAACAACATATCTAGATTTTCAAAGTGGCCATAACTAATTCAAAATGCTGACTTTCTTTACTCTGTCCAGGAGTTCAGAAATTAGAGCTAGTGAATGGTGATTTTTAATGGTTAAGTCATTTATGGCTCAATAATAAACATGGGGCCATAATCCTCCATTTTTTTTAACCGCAAAAAATGCAAAAAAAATCCCAGCCCTAGCAGAGGAAGTGCAAGTGTTTAGCCAGATTTTTTTTATCTATATAGGGCTACCCTCCCGCTTGTATTAAGTTGAAAGTAAATGCGATCGTTGAGCACAATCAGGATTTATGCTAGAATTATTACCGTAACTTCAGATCTCTGGTTAACTGTTTCGCTAAATGTAAAAGTGTCACAAAACACATAGGACAAGATTACAAGTCTTGCGGTATGAATTTTCTGTGCTCGATATGGTCTTTTCACAATGACAAGTCTTGAAAAGTCATGATTGTGCGCACGCAATTGCCTTTTACGCAACAATCATTTTCATGCTCAAAGAGTTAGTTTCACAAAACTAAAAAGTTTAGTTCAAATCAAAAAAGTTTCACAAAACACTTCGAAAATACATTACAAAATATAATTACACTCATATTAACACTGTCTAATAAAAATTATTTAAAAAATATATTGCACACAAAAGTTATAAGGGCTCAAAGATAGGAGATCGCGGGTGTTAGAAAAAAAAAAGCAGACAAAGGGGTTTTACATTGACATACAGCACATACACATACATAGAGATACATGGATTTATATGTGTAGAGATATGTTGAACTATAGAGATAATTAAAAGATTTTACATTACAATCTTATGCACATTAAACAATATCTTAGATGGATTTTCAGAGATATTCGCATATAGATCTCGAGATATCTAGACATATATATATATAATCATATACATATCTCGCTATAAATAGATATATCTGTCCAAAAATCATCACATATATAGAGAACTATTTATTTAGAAATAAATAGGACATATTCTGTTAACAAAACAACCTTGCAATTTGAAATATTCACATTTTCATGTATACTTTTAGAGGAGAACGTGTCATGGGCTTTGCCCAACAGATTAGGGTATTTTTTTTGTTTGTTTTCTATTTGTCTTCTCCATTGACTTCTATGGCAGAATATGTGAACATGCACGCGATCTGGCTTTATGAATTACGCGGGTTAACGCGTGTGCAAAATGAGTTATTTTGCAACTTGTCATACCTGAGCAACCCCAAATGCGGAAAAACCATAACGCACGTGGTGTTTTCGCAATTGCAAAAACCATCGGCTAGATAATGAGTTGTGCGTTAGGGTAAAAAAGCAGCGTTAGGTTGTCCAAACGCTGCTTTTTAACGCCCGCTGGTATTACCAGTCTTAAAATCACTTTTTTGGTCAGAGGCAAAAATTCCGCAAATCCACTTACGTCAATTGCGTATCCTATATTTTCTATGGGATTTGCATAACGCCGGTATTATGAGTCTGACAAAAAGTGAGCGGTAGACCCTCTCCTGTCAAGACTGATACCGCATTTAAAAGTCAGTAGTTAAAAGTTTTATGGGCTAACGCCGTAACATAAAACTCTTAACTAAATTGCTAAAAAGTCCACTAACACCCATAAACTACCTATTAATTCCTAAACCGAGGTCCCACCACATCGCAAACGCTAGTTTAATTTTATTAACCCCTAATCTTCCGTCCCTAACATCGCCGACACCTACCTACATTTATTAACCCCTAATCTGCCACCCCCAATGTCACCGCAACTATATTAACGTTATTAACCCCTAAATCTAGCCCTAACCCTAACCCCCCCTAACTTAAATATAATTAAAATAAATCTAAATAAAATAACTATCGTTAACTAAATTATTCCTATTTAAAACTAAATACTTACCTGTAAAATAAACCCTAAGATAGCTACAATATAACTAATAGTTACATTGTATCTAGCTTATGATTTATTTTTATGTTACAGGCAACTTTGCATTTATTTTAACTAGGTACAATAGTTATTAAATAGTTATTAACTATTTAATAACTACCTAGCTAAAATAAATTCAAATTTACCTGTAAAATAAATCCTAACCTAAGTTACAATTACACCTAATACTACACTATAATTAAATTAATTCAATAAAATAAATACAATTAATTACAATTTAAAACAATTATCTAAAGTACGGAAAAAAACACTAAAATTACTGAAAATAATAAAATAATTACATTTTTTTTAAACTAATTACACCTAATCTAATCCCCCTAATAAAAAAAAAGCCCCCCAAAATAATAAAAAGCCCTACCCTATACTAAATTACAAATTAGCCAATCGGAATTAAGGTAGAAAAAAACCTATTGGCTGATGCAATCAGCCAATAGGATTGAAGTTCAATCCAATTGGCTGATCCAATCAGCCAATAGAATGCAAGCTCAATCCTATTGGCTGATTGCATCAGCCAATAGGATTTTTTCTACCTTAATTCCGATTGGCTGATAGAATTCTATCAGCCAATCGGAATTCAAGGGACGCCATCTTGGATGACGTCATTTAAAGGAACCTTCATTCTTCATTTGGACTTTGTTGGAAGAGGATGCTCCGCATCGGATGTCTTGAAGATGGAGCCGCTCCACGCCGGATGGATGAAGATAGAAGATGCCGCCTGGATGAAGACGTCTGCCCATCTGGAGGACCTCTTCTGGCCGGCTTCGATGAAGACTTCTGCCCGTCTGGAGGACCACTTCGGACGGCTTTGTGGAGGACTTCAGTCCGGTTGGGTGAAGCCTTCTCCCAGTAAGGTGATCTTCAAGGGGTTAGTGTTAGTTTTTTTTAAGGGGGTATTGGGTCGGTTTTAGATTAGGGTCGGTTGTGATTGATGGTAGGTTTTAATGTAGGGGGGATTTGTAATTTTTTTTTGCAGGTAAAAGAGCTGATTACTTTGGGGCAATGCCACGCAAAAGGCCTTTTTAAGGGCTATTTGTAATTTAGTGTAGGGTAGGGCTTTTTTATTTTGGGGGGGCTTTTTATTTTCTTAGGGGGATTAGATTAGGTGTAATTAGTTTAAAAATCTTGTAATTTGTTTATTATTTTCTGTAATTTAGTGGGGGGGGGGGTTGTGCTTTAGATCATTTTACTTAATTGTATTTAATTGTATTTAATTTAGGGAATTAATTTAATTATAGTGTAGTGTTAGGTGTAATTGTAACTTAGGTTAGGTTAGGTTTTATTTTACAGGTACTTTAGTATTTATTTTAACTAGGTAGTTATTAAATAGTTAACTATTTAATAACTATTCTACCTAGTTAAAATAAATACAAACTTGCCTGTAAAATAAAAATAAACCCTAAGCTAGATACAATGTAACTATTAGTTATATTGTAGCTAGCTTAGGGTTTATTTTATAGGTAAGTAAGTAATTTAGTTAATCATAGTAATTTTATTTAGATTTATTTAAATTATATTTAAGTTAGGGGGTGTTAGGGTTAGACTTAGGTTTAGGGGTTAATAAATTTAGAATAGTGGCGGCGATGTTGGGGGCAGAAGATTAGGGGTTAATAAATATAATGTAGGTGTTGGCGATGTTGGGGGCAGCAGATTAGGGGTTCATAAGTATAATGTAGGTGGCGACGGTGTCTGGATCAGCAGATTAGGGGTTAATAATATAATGCAGGTGGCGGCAATGTCGGGGCGGCAGATAAGGGGTTAAGTTCCGGACACCGCTGCTGGTTAGGGTGTTAGGTGTAGACATAAATTTTATTTCCCCATAGGAATCAATGTGGCTGCGTTAGGAGCTAAACGCTGCTTTTTTGCAGGTGTTAGACTTTTTTTCAGCCTGCTTTCCCCGTTGATTCCTATGGGGAAATCATGCACGACCACGTTACACCAGCTAACCGCTGACTTAAGTAGCGCTGGTATTGGAGTGAGATGTGGAGCAAAATTTTGCTCAATGCTAACTTCTTGTCTTTTAACGCCGGGTTTGTAAAAACTCGTAATACCAGCGTTGTATGTAAGTGAGTGGTGAGCATAAACTGCTCGTTAGCACCGCACCCCTGTTAACGCAAAGCTCGTAATCTAGCCGATTGAAAACTCTTCTCCACTCTCAGAGAAACCAGAAACCCCAAATAGATAAACAGCAATCCTCTGTATGTCTTTATCAAAGTGGTGATAAAGTGTGGCTGTCCATTAGCAATTTACACCTGGCACGCCCCTCAAAGAAATTAGGTCCACGCTTCATTGGTCTCTTTAATATATCAAAACTCGTTAACTCTGTAGCAGTACACTTAGATCTCCAAACATCCTATCATATGGATCCCAATTTTCATGTTTCCTTGTTGAAACCTTGGACTCTTTCTGCACCTACTGCCTCATCTATATAATCTCCTGCTTCTGTTAAAGTCAATGACATGGATGAATATGAGGTGGAGGCCATTCTAGATTCCCATATTCATTGGGGGCGTATGGAATACCTAGTATTTTGAAAAGGTTTTGGCCCAAGTTTATGGGAGCCAGCAACTAAAGATCATGCCACAGACATTGTTTAAGCCACCCATAAATGTTTTCCTGAGAAATCATCTGTATCATATCACACACAGAGATTGTGCCTTGGGAGGGAGCTATGTCATGGATCTGCTGTGAGTTAACCTAGGGTTCCTGTGTTTTTCCTCCTGCTCCCCAGCAGAGTTTTTCTTCTGAGCCCAGAGAGGGCTTTGGCTCTGAGTTATGCCCTGAGATCTACTGTCTATTTTCTTTCAGACTCTCTGGCTCCACCTCCTGCCAGCTGTAGTTGATGAGCAATCACCAGAAGACCAACAGCTTCTCAGACAGTGCTTGGCCATTGAAGTGGATACACTATTTCCTGGCCTTTCCTGTCGTTTGCTGTTAATCCTTTGCTGTTCTGAACTTGGATTCCTGAATTTGGTTATGTATAATGGACTTTGTCTCTACTTTAATCCCTGTGTACTATGACTGGCTTAATTGATTACCTGTTAACCTTGGTCTGTAACTTCAGCCTTTGCCTGTAGCCTCTTACCTCGTACCCTTGTTAATGCTTGACTGGACTGATTTCACAGATTTCTAGCTCTGTCTGATATTTGGACTTTGCATTTGCACTCCACCTGGCCTCTACCAACATGTCCTGATGACTGACTCTGCTTATTGCACTTTGGCAACCAGCTCTGCAATCATAACAGGTATTATCTGAAGCATAACAGTGTTATTTCTTTAAAAAAAGTATACATAATATTTTGTTTCAAAGAAAAAAAACTTTTCTTTAAGATCCAACTGCCACATTTAATAAATAGTAAAACAGGCTTGCTGTAGCTTTATTTACACATTTGCTTATCTCTCTTCAAAACATTTCACACATGGATACATTTTTAACATACTGAACTAATTTAGTTTAGCTTTTAAAAATTAGTAGTGCATTTAATGATAATGAACATTAGGAATTATCCGCCAACTCTGTTTTTTTTCCATTTAAAATCTTCTCAGAGTAAGCTATTATATCTGTACTATCTATATATCTAGTATATACTGTATATATATATATATATATATATATATATATATATATATATATATATATATATATATACGAATATAAGCAGCAGGAGAGCACTCTCACTTACAAATTCAATGTGCCAGGGTGCATGCAAAAAGTGAATAAAATCAATGAACAAATGGCTGCACTCACTGGTCCTTTTCAATCAAAAATATTTATTTCTGTGACGTTTAGGGGACTGTATCCCCTACGTATATATGGTTGTGTGTGTGCAATACCTAATGTCTTGTAAAGAAAAAGCAAGAATGCAAAATGTATTCTTGTATTCTTGTTTCCTGCTGTGAAAGCTTGCTCTGTTCTGCTTTTTTAAGCCTACAATGAACCTACTACTGCTTCTACGTGTAGAGATCAAGAGCAGTAATTGCTTTAATGCAGTAGTAGAAATACAGCAATGTATTGATTCTAGTAAACCTAAATAAAAAAAAATAAGATAATAAGCCCTGCTGTTTTTGCATTATTCATGTGCATTTGTATTGATACACGTTCTACACATATTTGTTTTTTTTAGTCACAGAAAATATGTTTAGATAGGCAAAATATCTTCTATCAGTGTCTAAGTTTTACTTCTTATATTATAGGACTGCTGCATTTTAGTGCAAACTGCATTACATGGCTTTTTACATTCCATTTAAAAACACATTTAATGGGGCTTGGAGTCCTTCCTCTGCATGCTCACCCATGTGAGTCTTCAACCTCAAGATAAACAACTGTCATAACCTCATCTCAATACTGCAGAATTAAAACATCCTAGGCTGATCCACCAGGGATGCTTGACAAGCCCTGGTTTTCAGTAGTTGGTTGTACAAGAAAGGGGGTGGGCTACACAAGCTATTACTTGAGCAATATTAAAATTCTAGCAGCGAAGGCTACTTCGCTCACAATAAGCGTTGATGGGCAAGATCCCTGTCTGGTAACCTTAACCCCGACAGAATAATAAATGGGCCCATTGTGTGGTTTTATATTTTACACTATCTCCAACTCAATCTGTCCAAAACTGAGCTGCTTCTTATTTTCTCCTTTTCGAGACATCTGACACCTGACATTTCTCTGATGGTCGGAGACCCTTTTTTCAACACCTTACCCCAGGTCTTGGGGTCACACTTGACTCAAAACTCACATTCAACCCACATATACAAGCACCAAATCCTGCTGTGCACACCTACGCAACAGTTCCAGAATTCGTCCCTTCCTTACTCAAAAAACTACAAAAATACTAATTCATCCCTCATTTTGTCAAGCATTGACTATTGCAATCTACTTCTAAATGGCCATCCAAAACACCAACTCTCCTCCCTCCAATCTATTATGGATGCTTCAGTTAGACTCATCCAATCCAACTCGCCAATATACATCAGCTGTTCCACTCTGCCAGTCTCTACACTGGCTCCCCATACACTCTAGAATACAATTTAAAGTATTAACCCTAACTTACAAAGTACTCAACAGCCTCACTCACAACTATATTTCCTCTCTCATCTCTAAATACTGCCCACCCTGTCTTCTTCGATCAACCTCTAACCTACGTCTCTCCACTCATGTTATCTCTACGACCCACTCCCATTTTGAAGACTTCTTACGTGCTGCTCCTGTCCACTTCTAATCCCGCTTCTTAAGATTTCAACCTTGTAAACACACCTATTCAAAGAGGCTTACCATCCCTTCTCCATCTCTCATCTTAAAGGGACACTGAACCCAATTTTTTTATTGTGTGATTCAGATAGAGCATGAAATTTTAAGCAACTTTCTAATTTACTCCTATTATCAAATGTTCTTTATTCTCTTGGTATCTTTATTTGAAATGCAAGAATGTAAGTTTAGATGATGGCCCATTTTTGGTGAACAACCTAGGTTGTCCTTGCTGATTGGTGGATAAATTCATCCACCAATCAAAAACTGCTGTCCAGAGTTCTGAACCAAGAAAAAAGCTTAGATGCCTTCTTTTTCATATAAAGATAGCAAGAGAACGAAGAAAAATTGGTAATAGGAGTAAATTAGAAAGTTGCTTAAAATTGCATGCTCTATCTGAATCACAAAATAAATATTTTGGGTTCAGTGTCCCTTTAACCAAAATAACTCTTGAACTTCCTGACTCACTGCTGCGACTATAATCCATGTGACAACAAGCTACCCCAAATCTTATGTCTCTGCACCCATTAATCTGTAGACTGTGAGCTCTCTGGAGCAGGGCCCTCTTCCTCCTGTACTAGATTTGTTTAGTTTATTATGTTTTGTATTTTATCACAAATCCTTGTTTTTGGATACCTCTATCTTTGTACCCAGTGCTATGGAATTTTGTGATAATAATGGGGACTCATTCTAACAGTTTTTGTTTGTTTGTTTGTTTGTTTGTTTATTTGTTTTACCTTTTTGCAGAATTTTAGGAATTTTCCAGTTCAGCATCCTTGACCTTTTAAAATCACAACTTTTTAAAGTGCTGGTGGGGGTCAGTTATTTTTTGTGCATGCTCAGCTTAAATGTAAACAAACTTGCTCTATGGATTACTCATCCGTGCCATCCTCCTGGTTAGTAATTAAACAGTAAAACACATATAAAATATTTTCAATATATCAAACATACCTCCACAATAACTAAATAAAGTTAGAAAAACTTTCTAATATATGTTTTACCATTTTGAAAATGTTTCCATTCATTAAAGGGAAATTAAACCCATGTTTTTTTCATTCATGATTGCATGCAATTTTAAGCAACTTTTTAATTTACTCCTATTATAATTTTTTCTTCGTTCTTTTGTTATCTTTATATGAAAAAGCAGGAATGTAAGATTAGAAGATGGCCCATTTTTGGTTCAGCACCTTTACATTGCTGTCTATGAGGACTGTGTTGTTATTATTATGCTTATATACATATATAGTTATGTGTTAATATGTGTATATAAACACCTAAATAGATATATGTATACATTCATATACTGTACATATATATTTAAACTTTGCTGCCCATCGCTGCGCAATTTACTCTCTTCGCCTATAGAAGCACGCTCATATGTGCGCAAAGCTTCCATGCAATGCAAATGCGAGGTCGTATTTGCATAGCACTTAACTTTAAATACCGGTGCACATTTGCGTGCGCTGGTATTATGAGTGGAGCCCAAATAACGCGCTAGCTAAAGCCCAATTTTGTGCTCCAGTTGTAATCTGGCCCATAGTATAAAAGTGACTTTATAATTAAAATGTGATAATTAAAGAGTATTTTATTTTTACCCTAGCGTGTCCATTTATGATCATTTTTCTCTGATTAGCTGGGACAGAAACAGATACATTTGCCAGGAACTTTACTACCATGAAGCATGGGACTAATGATCTAAAGTTCCGTAATGTTTATCTGTCATGATCTTATAAATCATTAAAATAAGAACAAAGTTAATTTGCCATTAAAATGTTGCATGAAATACTGATTATAAGAAAGTGTTTGAAAGAGTCTTTATTTTGATGTGATATCAATTCAATGCATGCAAAGGCTGATGAACAAATGTAAGTAAGGGGTATTAAACTCAAAATTCCCTATAAAATCTTTATTTTGTCTGGTCTTTTTCCACTGCCCTTGGAGAGACTGGCAGAATTCCTGCAGAATCCAGAAACCCCGTCCTACATTTCACACAGTGATTGCTTGATCATTTCCATGTGTCCCTAACTGTACACAGCAAGTGAGGTAAATACAAAGGCCTCTATTTATCAAGCCGTCAACCGCAAATACGCTGGAATTCCGCAGCGTAATTATGGCGAGCCTGATTCCCCTTAGTTATCAAAGCCTACAGATCGGCAAAAGTAGAATTTTGTGACGTAACATACGATCAGCCGGATCAGTCCGACACAGATCGATGCTTATGTCATTACAGATGTTCTGAATGCAAATTCGGTAAATAGTTATCAAATTTCTACCAGGTACGCTCGCCACTATTCCGGCCCAGTGTACCTGCTTTTCAATCCACCGCCCTAGTAGCGGCGGATGTCATAGGAATCAATGGGAGTCTAAAAGCAGCAAAGCTCATGTTCGCTGCTGCCCGATATCCCATTGATTCCTAAGGGAGAATGAAAGTTATGTTTACACCAAACACCCTAACATGTACCCCGAGTCTAAACACCCCTAATCTGCCGCCCCGACATCGCCGCCACCTACATTATACTTATTAACCCCTAATCTGCTGCCCCGACATCACCGCCACCTACATTATACTTATTAACCCCTAATCTGCAACACCGACATCGCCACCACCTACATTATACTTATTAACCCCTAATCTGCCACCCCCTACACCGCTGCCACCTACATTATACTTATTAACCCTTAATTTGCCATCCCCATTGTCATCGCCACTATATTAAATGTATTAACCCCTAAACCTAAGTCTAACCATAACCCTAACACCCCCTAATTTAAATATAATTTAATGAAATCTAAATAAAATTCCTATCATTACCTAAATTATTCCTATTTAAAACTAAATACTTACCTTTAAAATAAACCATAAGCTAGCTACAATATAACTAATAGTTACATTCTATCTAGCTTAGGTTTTATTTTTATTTTACAGGCAAGTTTGTATTTATTTTAACTAGGTAGAATAGTTACTAAATAGTTATTAACTATTTACTAACTTCCTAGCTAAAATAAATACAAATTGACCTGTAAAATAAAACCTAACCTAAGTTACACTAACACCTAACACTACACTACAATTAAATAAATTCCCTAAATTAAATACAATTAACTAAATTAAATACAATTAGCTAAATTACAAAAAAAAAAACACTAAATTACAGAAAATAATAAACAAATTACAAGATATTTAAACTATTTACACCTAATCTAATAGCCCTATCAAAATAAAAAAGCCCCCCAAAATAAAAAAAAAACCCTAACATAAAGTAAACTACCAAGAGCCCTTAAAAGGGCCTTTTGCGGAGCATTGCCCCAAAGTAATCATCTCTTTTACCTGTAAAAAAAAATACAAACACCCCCCAACAGTAAAACCCACCACCCACACAACCAACCCCCCAAATAAAAGCCTAACTAAAAAACCTAAGCTCCCCATTGCCCTGAAAAGGGCTTTTGGATGGGCATTGCCCTTAAAAAGGCAGTTAGCTCTTTTGCGGCCCAAAGCCCTAACCTAAAAATAAAACCCACCAATACACTCTTAAAAAAAAAACTAACACTAACCCCCTGAAGATTGACTTACTGTTCTGAAGACCAGACATCCATCCTTAAGGAAGCGGCAGAAGTCTTCATCCAACCGGGCCGAAGTCCTCAACAAAGCCGGGAGAAGTCTTCCTCCAAGCCGGGCAAAGTGGTCCTCCAGACGGGCAGAAGTCTTCATCCAGACGGCATCTTCAAGACATCCGATGCTCCATCTTCAAGACATCCAACGCGGAGCATCCTCTTCATCCGGAGTCTTCTTACTGAATGACGGTTCCTTTAAATGCAATCAGCCAATAGGATTGAACTTCAATCCTATTGGCTGATCCAATCAGCCAATAGGATTGAGCTTGCATTCTATTGGCTGATTACATCAGCCAATAGGATTTTTTTGTACCTTTATTCCGATTGGCTGATCCTTTAAATGGATGCCGTCATTTAAAGGAACCGTCATTCAGTAAGAAGACTCCGGATGAAGAGGATGCTCTGCGTCAGATGTCTTGAAGATGGAGCCGCTCCACGTCGGATGGATGAAGATAAAAGATGCCGTCTGGATGAAGACTTTTGCCCGTCTGGAGGACCACATCGCCCGGCTTGGATGAAGACTTCTCCCGGCTTCGTTGAGGACTTCGGCCCGGTTGGATGAAGACTTCTGCCGCTTCCTTAAGGATGGATGTCTTGTCTTCAGAACAGTAAGTCGATCTTCAGGGGGTTAGTGTTAGGTTTTTTTAAGGGTGTATTGGGTGGGTTTTATTTCTAGGTTAGGGCTTTGGGCCGCAAAAGAGCTAACTGCCCTTTTAAGGGCAATACCCATCCAAATTCCCTTTTCAGGGCAATTGGGAGCTTAGGTTTTTTTAGTTAGGCTTTTATTTGGGGGGTTGGTTGTGTGGGTGGTTTGTTTTACTGTTGGGGGGGTGTTTGTAATTTTTTTTACAGGTAAAAGAGCTGATTACTTTGGGGCATTCCCCGCAAAAGGCCCTTTTAAGGGCTCTTGGTAGTTTAGTTTATGCTAGGGTTTTTTTTTTATTTTGGGGGGGCTTTTTTATTTTGATAGGGCTATTAGATTAGGTGTAATTAGTTTAAATATCTTGTAATTTGTTTATTATTTTCTGTAATTTAGTGTTTGTTTGTTTTTGTACTTTAGCTAATTTAATTTATTTAATTTATTTAATTGTATGTAATTTAGTTAATTTATTTTATTGTATTTAATTTAGTTAATTTATTTAATTGTATTTAATGTAGGGAATTTATTTAATTATAGTGTAAGGTGTTATTGTAACTTAGGTTAGGTTTTAAATAGGTAAATTTGTATTTATTTTAGCTAGGTAGTTAGTAAATAGTTAACTATTTAGTAACTATTCTACCTAGTTAAAATAAATACAAACTTGCCTGTAAAATAAAAATAAACCCTAAGCTAGCTACAATGTAACTACTAGTAGCTAGCTTAGGGTTTATTTTATAGGTAAGTATTTAGTTTTGGCGGCGGTGTCGGGGGCGCAGATTAGGGGTTAATAACATAATGTAGGTGGCGGTGTAGGGGGCAGCAGATTAGGGGTTAACATAATGTAGGTGGCGGTGGGCTCTGGGAGTGGTAGGATAGGGGTTAACAAGTTTATTAGAGTGGCGGTGGGCTACGGGAGCGGTGGTTTAGGGGTTAATAACTTTATTTAGTTGCGGCAGGGTCAGTGAGCAGCGGGATAGGGGTAAAACAGTATAGTATAGTGGCGGTATTTCTGAGAGTATACCAATAAAGCTGTGAAAAAGCCGAAGAGCAGCGAGATCGATGACAGTCAGTTAACAACAGTCCGCTGCTCATGATTTAGTTAAATTAATATGTAAATACCAGTGTTATGTATGTCTGTACAAAAAATCCTTCCAGTGTATAACTGACAACATAATGCAGGTTAGTGCAGCTGGTTGAAACAATATTGATTCAATACAGGAGATTAATACGTTTTTTCACATCAGCTGTTCCCAAGAGAAACTTCTAAAAATGTATCTGAAGTTGCTTTTTTATTTTGTACATGACAGATGTTAAAAGGTCTCCAGACATTAACTGTATAATTGTTACACTTCTGACAGTAACACATAAAGCTACCTGACCTCCCCATTTCACAATATTGCATTTCTGATATTCTATAGTAGGTCAAAAATGTATTTAAAAATTGCAGAATCAGTAAGAATCTTGATTTTTTTTTCACTTTACCCTAACACTTATATACATAGATAATGTATGACAACAGTGATGTTTTTAATGTGAGGCAATTGATATGTGGTTAAGTTGGACATACTAAATGTAAGCCAACTAGCAAATAACCTATTCCCTGCCTCTTACAAAAAATAATAAAGTCCCTATATAACACCCAATTCTATTAATATTATTATAGAAAAATAAAGTAAACAAAAGTGATAATAGTGTTGCAATATTAATCTTGTGAACATTTTAAAAATCCATTGTGAAAAAAAATCATAAACGAGGGAAAAACACCAGCCTTCACTCTCCAGTCCTATACCCTCCTTCATCTTACATAGCACTACAAGGTGTTCATATTAAGCTAGTTTAATTTGTTGGCCTTAATTGGCATATAGGGGACTTAGATCCTGTAATGCTCGTGGGATACTGCACTATCCGACCGAACTCGGCCAGTAGTCTTCTTATCCCAGCGTCGAGCCAGAATGATAGGGAATATCCCAGAGCAGAGAAAGTTTGCAAGATAAGGTAAGCAGCACTCACCACAGGCAGGATAGTCTTCAGCCACAATGGTAAAGCAGTCCAAGGGTTAACCACTAGAATGGTCAGGCAGGCAGGCAGAGATTGGGAACGGTAAAGCAGTCCAAGGATAAACCACTAGAATGGTCAGGAAGGCAGGGTTTGGCAACGGTAAAGCAAAGCAAGTATAAACCACTAGAATGGTCAGTAAGGCAGGGTTTGGCAACAGAGAGGCAATCCAGAACAATAGGGGTTAATCAAGCAGGAAAGTCAGACAAGCAGAGTTCAGCAGCAGTATATCAGTCCAGCAATTTAGGGGTTAATCAGGCAGAGTAGTCAGACAAGCAGAGTTCAGCAGCAGTATATAAATTCAGTAATTTAGGGGTTTAACAGGCAGAGTAGTCAGACAAGCAGAGTACAGCAGCAGTATATCAATCCAGTAATTTGGGGATTTAACAGGCAGAGTAGTCAGACAAGCTGGGTTCAACAATAATAAGGCAAAATACCAGAAACGATCTATCACACCCAGGAGCACACAAAGTAACACCTATACTTGGGCAGTGATAGATCATTTCTGTGAAACTTACATAGGCGCAGGATTCGAGCAACAGGAATCCGAACCGGCATCTGACAAAAGAGCATGCAGCGATGACGTCAGTGCCACACGCTTCCGGACCCGACACAGCCACTGACAACAAGCAGGGAAGGAGACGCATGCCCCTAGCAATGGCTAGAGTGGCGCAGCGTGACATTGCCCCCTCTCAAGGGTTCCCTCCGGGAACCAGAGTCGGCTTCAAAGGATGAGCAACATGGAATCTGTTGACCAAAGACGGAGCATGTACGCCACAGGCAGGAACCCAGGAATGATCTGCCACAGAATAAACCTTCCAATGTGCAAGATACTGCAGTTGTTTGCGCCTGTAACTGGAGTCCAGGATCTTAGCAACCTCATATTCAGGGTCGCCATAGACCAGGAGCAGAGGAATGAGGAACTCTGATGTAAGGCTTGAGTAGAGAGCTGTGGTGTTTATGTAGGGTTTTGGGCAAGGCCACTTTATAGGCCACAGGAGATAGTCTCTTTAGGATTTTGTAAGGACCAATAAACCTAGGCCCTAATTTGTGACAGGATTGACATAGATGAATATGTTGAGTAAAGACCCACACACATTCACCTACCGAGATGGCACGTACAAAAGCTCTATAATGATCAGCAAACTTCTTGTATCTAGAGACAGCTGAACGTAGCTGAGATACATCGCCAATGAGTGGTAAGTTCGGTAACATGATGGTCTGCAGCAGGAACCCCAGTGGACTGAGCAGAAAGAGGGAAGACACGAGGCTGATACCCTGCAGCAGCTTGAAATGGAGAATATCATAGAGAAGAGTGCCAATGAGTGTTTCTTGCCAGCTCGGCTAAGGGCAGTAAGTCAGACCAATTGGCATGGAGAGAATTGACAAAGGCTCTAAGGTAGGCCTCAAGATCCTGGTTTACTCTATCAGTTAGTCCATTGGTTTGAGGGTGGTAGCCAGAAGACAAGGAAACAGTGGATCCAATCAACTCATCAAAAGCTCTTTAAAAGGTAGAGATGAATTGTGGCCCTCTGTCTGAAATGCCATGAAGTCGTACCACATGCAAGAGAAAAAGAGACAATAATTCCTGGGCCAAAACGATGTTTTGTTAAGGGTACAAAATGAGCCAGTCTGGAGAACCGATCCACCACAACCCAGATAACTGTATGGTGGTCAGAAGGTGGGAGGTCCACAATGAAGTCCCTAGTTATGTGTGTCCATGGTTATTTGGAAATGGACAATGGTTAGAGCAAGCCAGGAGGCAAGGATCAGGGAGTTTTGTTGGCAGCACAAGTTGTGCAGGCTTTCACATAATCTTGAGCATCAGACTTCATAGAAGGCCACCATACATGTTGGGAAAGACGCTTAAAAGTCCAAGTCAAACCAGGATGTCTTGAGAGTTTACTATCATGAGCCCAGGATAGCACAGGGGTGTGTAGGTTCAGAGGCACAAAGAGGATATCGGAGGCAACGGGAGATCCAGGAGGTTTACTGGACTGGGCATGTTGCAGTCTTTGCAGAAGGGTGGTATTTATTTGAACAACCACACAGGAGGGAGGTATGATGTGTTCAATAGGAGCTTCAGAGGAATCACTTAAGTGAGGGAACTGATGGGAAAGGGTGTATGCTTTCTTGTTCTTGGTCCCAGGAATATAAGAGACCACAAAGTTAAAACAGGAAAAGAACATGGCCCACCTGGCCTGTCGAGGATTGAGTCAATGAGCAGTCTCTAGGTAAGTCAGATTCTTGTGGTTGGTGAGAATCTGAATGGGATTGGCGGTGCCCTCTAACCAATGATGCCATTCAGTCAAAGCCATCTTAATGGCTAAGAGTTCACGATTACCCACATCATAATTCCTCTCTGCAGGAGTAAAGCGTTTAGAGAAAAAGGCTACAGGTTGTGACTTGGAAGTCAAAGGATGCCTTTGGGTTAGAACTGATCCAGCCCCTATCTTGGAGGCATCAACCTCTAAAGTAAACTGTAGATCAGGATGGCAGAGCACAGGAGCAGAACAGAAAGCCTTTTTCAAACGAGAGAAGGCATTAATGGCTTCAGGAGGCCAATGTTTACAGTCTTTGTTCCATTTTGTTAATTCAGTGAGTGGAACGACTGTTTGAGAAAAGTTCTTTATAAACTTACGGTAATAATTGGTGAACCCCAAAAACCTCTGTAATTCCTTTAATGAAGAAGGTTGAGGCCATTCTAGAACTGTGGTGAGTTTGGCAGGATCCATGGCAAAACCCTCCTTCGAGATGACATAACCAAGGAATTGGATCTGAACTTGATAAAACTCACATTTTTCTAGCTTGGCTACCAAAGAATTGTCTCTGAGATGTAGAAGTACCTGTCTCACGTGTTTATGATGCTCCTCCAAATTGGAAGAGAAAACAAGGATGTCATCCAGATAGACGATGACAGTGCGATTGAGGAGGTCACGGAAGACATCATTAACAAATGCCTGCAGGGGCATTGCACAACTCAAAGGGCATTACAAGGTGTTCGTAATGCCCAGATCTTGTGTTGAAGGCGGTTTTCCATTTGTGGCCTGGAAAGATACAAATCAAATTGTATGCCCCATGTAAGTCCAGCTTGGTGAAGAAGCGAGCATCCTGGAGTGAGTCATACAGTTCGGTGATTAAAGGAATGGGATAGCGATTCTTGATAGTTATGTTGTTCAAGGCCCTGTAGTCGATGCAGGGTCTGAGCCCACTATCCTTTTTTTTTTTTTTTTTGAATAATTTTTATTGAGGGTTTTTCATAATGACAACAAAGGACTATGGCATATACATATTTCAAAACATAGCAATGATTGTCGCAATAACAATATAACAGGCAAAATAAAAATAAATATATATATAGTGGATGCCAAAATACACCTGAAAACCTCCTTTTATGTTTTTATATGATAATGTGGGTAGCTATTAGTCCAGGCCATAATGTTAAAAAAGGTACTCTGAAAGAGCACTGTAGCTACCAGATAGACCCATTTTATTCTGGACTAATTTGTCATATGCTTGAATGCTTCTTATTGTTAAAGTCAGGGTCATAATATCAAGAGCTTTAAAAAAAACAAGGGGGGAATTAGGGAATTGTCAGCGGGTAAGCACCGCTTATACGAATAATTTTTCTATATAACAATATTATAGCATATTTAAATTATTTGATGGAAATAATAATAATAGCAATATAAATAGCTATGGTCAACTGCAGTGGGGGGGCGGAAGACCATAGGAATGTTAATGGGCAGGGTCACTTAGTTATCATTACATAACGTGTGGCGTGTAACACTGCACTATACGGGAGTTAAATGTAATTTGTAATGGGTATCAAGAAAGGGTAGGTATAGCTCCAGTCTGGTTAGGATGAGACCCATGTTTCATTATGGGAGCATTTATGCAGTATCTCCCCTCAGGGATATTGTCACTACTGTACAGAGACGGTTAGGGGATAGTGGATATGACCCGCTCTCAGATAAAGAGCGGGAAAGGATGAGGGGAGATATAGTCTATAAAGAAATGTCATGGGAGCTAGCGGCTCTATAAAGAAGAAGCCCGGGAATATTTAGAATAGATAAAAAGTAAAAATATATTGGGAATAATAAACAGCATGTAAATATGGGTTATACTAAACGGTATTAAAGATAGATGTTGGGTATAATTGTATATTAATTCTTTAACATCTGGGGTATATGATATATCTAATAAAAAATGAGTATAATGAAATCGTACTAAACATTAGGTATATACATGGCTAACCCCTTTCTATCATAGTAGCATAGGGACTAGCAGGTATAGGTATATAGTTGTGGCACAATAGGGGAGCATCACTAGAAGTACTACGTGATTTGAGATATAGAGGCACATAGCCGATCCTATAAGCAGCTATAGTGCACTATAAAGTACCCATAGCAATAGCAAATAATAGCACTACTTTATATAGAATAATATATGCACTATTGAAGAAAATGAGCTATCAGCATCTCTGATACAGTTAGCATGCCATTGATCATCCATAATGCTTGGGTGATTCCCTTTATGGAGAGGTGAAAATGTACAGTCATGTAGAGGCTGGCCCTGTATGATAGGGTGGGACTAACATAAAAAGATATAGCTCAGTTGTGTTTCGCTACGTCAAATAGATGTAAGAATAGGAGTAAATAGCCTTTGCTGTGGGGGGAAAAGATTTCTATCTTTAAACATAACTTGGACAAAGCTATAAAATGTATATTAACTATATGAAATTATGTAAAAGGAAGCAATCTGTCCTGACAGGAGTGTTCCCCGGGTTTTACTGCACAGGAGTTATTGACTTATATCAGCTATAAGGTGTTGGAAAACCTTATATGGTAGTATGAGGCATATCATGAAGTGCATACTAAAATCATCTATATTATGAACAGATGTATAACAAAACTTGTGAAGGATAGGAGTTAGGGACCCAAGATCTCAAGGATTATATCTCTTATAGCTATCATACTGGAGATCTCTATAGCTAAATAACCGATAATTTACTAATTGACTCCGGCTTATCTGGTAGAACATCTTGTAACACAATGGAGGCAAATTGTGTCTAGATCACCTACTTGGAGTAATGGAGTGCTGTGAGAGGGCGACATGGTTATACTATATATAATGCAACTCCTGTCAAGGAGCATATGATAAGTTATCGGAAATACACAAAGCAGAGGGCTGGTGCAAGAACAATTCATGCGTGCAGAACAAGAGTTCTCGGCAGACAATAAATGGTATATGCTTGGATCCAATTACTAAGTGCCAGACACAACCTACTATATATGATGGCTGCATATGGATAAACTATATAACATTAAGATTCAGCTTAAGAGTCAAACGTAGTCAACTGTAATGTTCTCTTATAAATGTCCGGCAACCGCAAGAACACGGAAGGCCCATGAACCAAGGAGGAGTTTCACAAAACCAATCCCTTACAAAAAGGACAATATAAAGTTATATCTCTACTAAACATGTTAGGGTACACAAGGCAGAGCAAATGTTTCTGGGCAGTGACAGCCTGACACAGTATCGTTAAACCTAACCATGCTCCTGTGTGGGTTATGCCCCGCATTCAAAAATATATATAACATTATACATGAAACAGAATGTACAACATTTGGAAAATATACAGCTAGACTTGCAATTAAATAGAGTCACAGGTAATTACCCATAAATGTAAAGTAGGAGTAGTGTAGTTCTCAAACAGGAATCCACATGTATAACACATTATGTGAGTAAGTTTACTGTATTTGCTGCAACCTATATTAATTGACGCCATATTGCTAATGGAAGATTAACCTCCCAGAACAAACGTTGTGTATATGTTATGACAGACCTCTTAATAACACCTAGTACAAAGGTAGCATTATTAAACTCAGAAACAGCATGTAAACGATTTAGTAGCAGACACATATATGCAATATTCGTCTCATATGAACATATAGTGACAATTAGTAATAATAGACTCGGTGAGCCAAACTCTAGAACTAAAACTTGTTAATTATAAAAAAGGTGTACATCAACAGGACAGTTACTTAAGTCTTTCTTTTGCCGGCTTGCACCTCACGGCTTCAGCCGATGCCCACCACATTGAAGGAGACATAGCGCTCGTTGCAGAGGTCCCGTAGTGTGTTTCCCTGGTAACATCTTGGGGAATTGTGCACCGCTAACCCCGAGCGGGTAGTAAAGACCAGATAAGCTATGTAAGACAGTATGTGGGGTGTCGCTCTCTTGGAGGCATAAGCGCCGGACTCTGCATCTTTTCCCTCCTCCGGATCCAGCGTGATGTGTTGAATGCCCAACTTTAGTATGTTCTCTGGTAGGTTCTCATCATCAGAGCCAGAGTTAGGGTCGGTCTCTCCTGCTAGAACATGTGCCGCCCTGGGAGGTATGGGGTTGCCAGTTACAGGCAAAAATTGCAGCACGGTTACTCCAGTTGCTCCTGGGTTATCGCCGCCATCTTGCGCGCCACGTAGGTTGTCAATCTGTTCAAGGAGATGCGCAAATAGCTGGCCAATTTCTGAGTAATGATCTTCTAGCATGAACAACAAAAATAATTATAAGTGAACAGTGCGCCAACATATACAGTGCTAAAATATTATTTTACCATATAAAATATATGAAAATAAAAGTCAATGGTATTGATAAAAATGTGAATGTTCAGATGTCTTAGCTTAATATCGCTAAGTCAATGTTACTTGGTGAGACCTAGGGGGTCAAAGTGCTCCCTCAGGCTCGGTCAGATGATGGCTCGCGGCTTCTTCAATACTTTTGCTGGTGTCCCAAAAGAACAAAATCTGTAGAAATATAGAATGGAAAAGAAGGCGCCACCATAGTGTACGATCAGACAAGCTTCAGATGCGCATGAAAAACTGGTACTTACAAGCTCCCTGACACTTGAGAAGTGTCACAAATGCCTTCTGGAACTTTATGAGTTGTCCAGCTAACTCCCACCACCGTCCTTGTTGACCCGTTCTTTGGGGTATTCGGATGGATGCCGGATAACTTGCTCTCCCGGTTGCAATCTGCTTTCTCAGGCTTCAATCTTTAGTTAGAGATAGCCCAAACCCGGTAAGCTCTTGTGTGCAGTGAAGACCGTATAGTACCGTAAACAGCACACTCCAAAATATGTAAAAACAACTGCTACAATTAGATAAAATAAAGTTCGTGGATCCAACGTCTTATAAAACTTCACTTTATTTTATAACACAACGTTTCTCGGTCTTGAATGACCGTTTCATCAGGTGTATATTGACATTAGTAAAACCACGAACTTATATTGCCGATTTGTCGGCGTCTACTATTTCCCAATGCGCATGTGTGTAGGTGTGTCCGGACCTTGTCTTTCCCATTGGAGGAACATTGAGATTAAGAACAAGTCACAAATCCCTTATATGGGTTAAGTGTGACACAAAAGTCTTGTTTTTACTTAAGGCGTGATATATAATCATTGAAAGCAGCGACACGCCAACAATATTCACACACCCATATTGGTTCCTCCAATGGGAAAGACAAGGTCCGGACACACCTACACACATGCGCATTGGGAAATAGTAGACGCCGACAAATCGGCAATATAAGTTCGTGGTTTTACTAATGTCAATATACACCTGATGAAACGGTCATTCAAGACCGAGAAACGTTGTGTTATAAAATAAAGTGAAGTTTTATAAGACGATGGATCCACAAACTTTATTTTATCTAATTGTAGCAGTTGTTTTTACATATTTTGGAGTGTGCTGTTTACGGTACTATACGGTCTTCACTGCACACAAGAGCTTACCGGGTTTGGGCTATCTCTAACTAAAGATTGAAGCCTGAGAAAGCAGATTGCAACCGGGAGAGCAAGTTATCCGGCATCCATCCAAATACCCCAAAGAACGGGTCAACAAGGACGGTGGTGGGAGTTAGCTGGATGACTCATAAAGTTCCAGAAGGCGTTTGTGACACTTCTCAAGTGTCAGGGAGCTTGTAAGTACCAGTTTTTCATGCGCATCTGAAGCTTGTCTGTATCCATTGATCGTACACTATGGTTGCGCCTTCTTTTCCATTCTATATTTCTAATGATCTTCTAGCAGCCCACAGACACGGTCCTCAAATTTATATAGTGCTGCCTCTGGATCCATTTGGTTAATATTGGGAATGAGATGTCACACAAATGTTAGAGTTGCGTCCACACCGCCTGGTGAGCCGTTATAGGCCCTAGAGTGTGCCGCCACTAAGATAGATCAAAAATTCCATAAATCCAATTTTTGCACTCCAAGAGGGTATTAGGTGTATTTGTCTTCAGTCTCTGCCCAAGTTCAGTCCCTAGGCTATTAAAAAGTGAAGTATTTGTCAATTTTTAGGTTTTTGTGGCAGAGGAGCTGCAGGCATGCACGTCTGCTCACTTTGCCAGTTGGCTCCGCCCCCCCACTATCCTTCTTACTGATGAAAAAGAAGCCTGCCCCAGCAGGAGAGGGGGAAGGGTGAATGAAACATTTAGATAGGTTCTCTTGGATGTACTCCTCCATGGATTTGGTTTTAGCTTTGGAGAGTAAATAAGTCCTCCCTTTAGGAAGTGGGGCAATGGGAAAGAGGTCGATCTTGCAGGCATATGGACGGTGGGGTGGCAGCACATCGGCTGCTTTTTTCTCAAACACATCTGCAAAGTCTGCATATACTGAGGGAAGGTTTGGAGGAGTCTGTATACTGGCTATGGGGATGTGGAGCAGAGGAGTGACTTTAGCAAGGCAGGAGTGGAAACAGGAGGTACCCCAGGAGGCCAGTTGTCCTTTAGCCCAGTCGAACTGTGGATTGTGCATCCAAAGCCAAGGAAGACCAAGGATGATAGGCTGTGTTGGGGAATAAATGACCTTGAACTGCAGCTGCTCGCTATGAATGACTCCCACAGTCAGGGTCAGGGGTGCTGACTCAAAATGGATCAACCCTGAACCAAGGGGGGTGCCATCAAGAGTAGTTATTTTGAGACAATGTCTTTTCTGCAGAAGAGGCAAGCCAGATTTAATCATAAAACGATGATTCCTTCTGAAGGAAGGTGAGGGTAACAGGTACCAGAGGTGTGAGGGAATTTAGTAGAGATTATGCTTAGGGGTACCCCAGTGTTATCCCCTAAGCATTGGCTTTTCCCAGACAAATTTCACAGTTCTTTTGTTGGTGGGAGTTAGAACCATTATAAAAGCATAGTTTCAATCTCCTTCTTCTCTGTCTTTCAGACTCTGAGGGTTTGAAGGAGGAAAGATCCATGGGTTCCTCTACTGGGGCGGTCGTAGCAGTTGAAGGGGTAGACTGATGCAAAGTGTCATAAAGTCATCCAAAGAAGAGGGAATATCACGATAAGTGAGTTCATCTTTGATGCGTTCATGCAGACCCCTCCTAAAGGCTGCCTTGAGGGCACTGCCATCCCAACTGGTCTCTAGTGCCAAGGTGCGAAAATTGATGGCAAATTGTGCCACAGTTCTATTGCCCTTGCGGAGATCTAGGAGAGAAAATTCTGCAGCAGAAGTACAGCCAGAAGTCCCAAACACAGATGTAAGTGCAGAAATGAACACATCAGCATCGTTCATGAGTGGAGTGTTCTATTCCAAAAGGGGAGAGACCCAGGCTAGGGCCTTGTCTTTCAGTAAGGAAACGATAAAGGTGACCCTTGACTGGTGAGACTGAAAGGTGTGAGGATCATTGCAGAAGTGCAGCCTGCATTTGTTAAGAAAACCCCTGCAATCAGTAGTAACTTCATACTTGTCAGGCAATGGTATCCGGGGTATACTTCCAGAAGCAGAGGAAGAAGCTGCAGTTCCAGGAGCAGAGATTCCTCGCTGTAACTAGTAAAGAGAGTTGAGCAGTTATAGCCTCTAACTTGGAATCCATATTCTGCAACTGTGTGGTATGGGTTCCCAACATCTGTCCCTGGAGATGCCTGAGGAAACAGCCAGTTTGTCTGAGAAACGCGTTGCAATCTGTCTTAATACTTGTTTTTATACTTTGGGTGAAGTTTATACACCCTCTGTTTTTAACAATCATTTTAATAAATTTGTTATACTACATGGAAGCCTGAGCCTTTTTTCCTACCACATCACCTGGACATCCTGGATCCCATCATCCTGTCACAGGATCAGTGTAGCTTTGTCACTGTGATTCCCCAGCCTGTACCAATTAGCACACTGGTGCTGCTCCGTTTGTATCATTTTATCTTAAGATTTGCTATATCATCACTCTTGCAGTGTTGCACTAGGAGGTGCCCTCTTTCTTTGTGATTTTTTTCACAGATATCTGTTTTCAACATCTGTCCCTGAAGAAAAACTGCTCGTGCCACCTCATCTGGCTCCATGGCCCAAGTATAATGTAATGCTCATGGGATACTCCACTATCAAACCGAACTCGGCCAGTAGTCTTCTTATCCCGGCAGAGCCGGAATAATAGGGAATATCCCAGAGCAGAGAAAGGTTGCAAGATAAGGTAAGCAGCACTCACCACAGGCAGGATAGTCTTCAGCGGCAATTGGAAAGCAGTCCAAGGGTAAATCACTAGAATGGTCAGACAGGCAGGGATTGGGAACGGTAAAGCAGTCCAAGGATAAACCACTAGAATGGTCAGGAAGGCAGGGTTTGGCAATGGTAAAGCAATCCAAGGGTGAACCACTAGAATGGTCAGTGAGGCAGGGTTTGGTAACAGAGAGGCAATTCAGAACAATAGGGGTTAATCAAGCAGGGAAGTCAAACAAGCAGAGTTCAGCAGCAGTATACCAGTCCTGCAATTTAGGGGTTAATCAGGCAGAGTAGTCAGACAGGCAGAGTTCAGCAGCAGTATATCAATCCAGTAATTTAGGGGTTTAACAGGCATAGTAGTCAGAAAGGCAGGGTTTATCAACAATATGGCAAAATAGCAGAAACGATCTATCACACCCAGAAGCACACAAAGTAACACCTATACATGGTCAGTGATAGATAGTTTCTGTGAAACTTACATAGGCGCAGGATTCGCGCCACAGGAATTCGGACCGGCATCTGACAGAGGAGCGTGCAGCGATGACGTCAGTGCCGCACGCATCCGGACCTGACACAGCCACTGACAACGAGCAGGGAAGGAGACGCTGCGGCATGACAGATCCGGCTTGCGGGGTTGTTTTGGTGTTAGCGGTCCTCACATTTGATTGTTCCAGTAGAGGGCTACAGTAGTATACCGCTTTTATACTTATACTTTTGTTGCTAGACCACTTGTACCCTGATACTTATTCTCGCATAACTGGGGCCTGTCCTTAGTCTGTTTTAACAGCTAGCCCCTATCGCAGATGTTTAATAGATATTTTTATCTGGCTATATAAGAAGTTAATCTCTCAACGAGAGATTTATGTATGTGTTTCTTTTTTATGTGTTTTTAATACCGTTATGGTTAGATGGATCTTTCCATCCACCATACTTTATTCATGATTTAATAATAAAAGATATATTTTATTCACACTCAGCCCTCATCCACAGTATTCTGTTTATAATCTAAATTCAGGTCCAAGTGTGCCCAAAATGCTTTTACCCTTCTCTTTCTTTTCTTAAAACGTACATTTTGGCATTAGGCACTGCATCCATAAAGGATACATAGTTTTACCTTAGGGGGATACCTGTCCTGTCTTTAGATTTGTCTAACCCACCCTACCCTGAGTACACTTAGGGACTTTTGTTCATAGCACCCCATTTACAAACCTACGTCTTCATAAAAACAGTCCAACATATGCCCAGCCGCTTTATTTACCCTTCTTAAAAACATAGTAAAACAAGAATTCACTCATTCTAAAAATAAATAAATTTTTAACACACAGAGTGAAGGTATAGAAATAACAAACAGAAGAAAAAAGTCAACTCAATTTGGCCTCATTGATATAGTGTGAATATTAAATTGGATTTAGGACTAGATGTCAATTTGTGAATGGCAGGTTTTACATGTTGTGAACCTGTCTGCATTTCATCTCACATTGTGGCGCACATTTGTTCCCCATTTTTTCTATTGCACAAGCAAACGCTTGTGCAATGCTGCCCCCCTACCCTAACACAACCATTTGCGTAAGAGTAAGGATTGTCATTTACCATGGTTGAATGAATCTGGGGGGAATTTCACCTCCCAACTCTACGTAGGTGAGAGGGTTAATGAAGCAGTGGTTTAAACCTCTGCTTCATAAAGATCAGTTGAAGGCCCAAACAAGCCGAATTCGGCTAATGATAAATCTAGCCCTGAGTATGTGTATTTGTCTAGGGATAAAAGTTCATTCAAATATTCTTCCCATTTACCCAGAAAATTAGTATTACTAATTATTTTTTCAGTATCTCCCACCACACCCTATTGTTTTGTTTTTACAAAAGTGATTAAAGGATAAGTGTTTAAAAAATGCTTTTTCTTCTGCCTACTAGAATCATTTTATTTATATATTTATTTTAATGGCCCCATTAAACTAAACTAACTAAAATATTGAAGCAGAACATTTGATATTTGCCAAATTTATAAGGATTCACATATTTTTGTAAAACTTGTTCTATATAATGTGTAACTTAAAAGAAAACAAATTGATTATGAGAAATAGAGTATTAAGGTGTTAAATCCCCAAACATTTATTTTAAATCTTACATATGCATTATTGGGCTTAAACCATTAAGGCCTAGATTACAAATGGTGCAATAGTTTATTGCACACCCGCAAATTCATCAGTTTGCAGGAGCGCGATAAATAAACAGCCATTACAAGTGGCTGGTTAAAGCTACTGCGATCTTGAGGTAGCAATTAGTGCTTAAAAAATTAACTAGAGGTCAGACCTCTGGTTAGTTTTTTAAATGTGTCCCAATTGCCCCCAAAATAGAGTGTCTAGTGCTTTATTAAAAAATAAAAAATAGTAGCATTTTTGGAGTATGCAAGTTTTTGGAGTCTAAAGTTGGTGGCTTTTGAGTGTTGGGAAAAAAACGACACTGAAAAGTGCCTTTACACTGAGGTCTAAGGGAATGGTGTGTTCCCTGTAAATATATATGTATATGCTTATACGATTTTAATGTTTTTCAACTTTGCAGGCTTATAGGAAATGGTATTTTGCACCAAATTCAAATGTTTATATGTCAATTTAAAGACAATTTAATGCTGAATTTAATACAAAAAAAAAAACAGAATGCAAATTATATGCAGTAGAAAAAAAGTTCTTCAGGGAATACTGAAATCATGCTGAATACACTATAATGCACTTATGGTTTCAATAAACTATCAGTATTTAGAGTGGGTAGCCTTTATTCTTTAAAACCACATCACAGCAATGTCTCATTGAGCCAAAAATGGTTTGAAGCTCTGCCTTCGTTATTACGTGGAGCAATTATAGCCTCATTGACTTGCCTTTATTTGATGGATGCCTCATTCGTACAAGGCTTTTCCAATGGTGACACAAATTTTCTCTCTGGTTCAGGTCAGGGCTGTTTCCTGGCCAGGTCAACAATGGAATGGACTTTGTTGTGAACCACTGCTTGCATTTTTTTGCTTTGTGGCAGGGAGCTGAATCCTGCTGAAAGAGAATGGTGCATTGTTGGGAAAGAGATCCCTGATGAAAGTAGCAGTTTTGGTTCCAGGATGGTGTCAATGTATTTTCCTTCGTTCAGCGTGTTGTTGATTACATGAAGGCAGCCAACAACATTTGCTGCCATACATGCCCAAATTATAACGCTTGTTGGTTGCTTTACATTGGTCTCCATACAGTCAGGATGTAGCTCTCTTCCTATTCTACGTCTCACGTATTTTTGGCCATTACTACCAAATAAGGATATCCTACTTTCGTCACTCTAAATAACTTGCTTCCACTGATCGTCTGTCCATCCAATGTGTTCTTTTGCCCACTGTAGTCATTTCTTGTGCTGCTGTAGATTCAGATATGGCTTTTTTTCTCCGAATTCTACCTCTTAACACCATAGCTGATAGTATGCTCCTTACCATTCTGGAACTGACACAAACACCAGTTGAACACAGTTTGGCTTTGATAGCCTCAGATTAAAATTTTCTGTCCTTCAGACACAGTCTTTCTATTTTTCTGTCATCAGTTTCTTTTGTGCACTTTTCCTGATAACATAAACAGCACTTTCATACACCAGATGTTGTCACTGACCCACTTACTTGCCTTGCAATTTCAGCATAAGAAAAACCTAATTCACGTAATAAAATAATCCTGATCCTTTTTGTGGGTGACCAATCAACTCTTTTCTTTGGTGCCATTGCTGTACTTATTATCTACACAATAAATTTAAAGAAATACTAACAATATTCACACACTCTACAATTACGCTTCATTTACACCGCTAACAGACTTTCTTGTACAGAACAAACAGCAAAACTGACTTTCCTCAAATTCTCACAAGATGTATTGTAGTTACTGCCATTTGATTGGTCCCCAGAACAAGGACTGTGATTGGCCAGTAGGGTTTGCACTTAACATCCACTTCTTAACTGAATCACACTTGTATGTAGTACAAAAAAGTTATGCTAACTTTAGTCTGAAAAAGAAACACATTTGCATTCTGTTTTTTGTATTGAATTCAGAATGACATTATCTTTAAATTAACATATAAACATTTGCATTTGGTCCAAGATGACATTTCCTATAAAGCTGAAAAACATTAAAATTTCAAAAAGTGTCCACAATTTTTGCCACCACTGTATGTATATAGTCCTATAAATATATATTTAAATGTGCTGCCCATCACAACACGTGCGCTGATATTACAAAGTGGAGCACAATTATCGATTTAGCGAAAATTATATTTTGCGCTCCACTTATAATCTGTCCCTTTATTACAATATAAACAATGGTTTCTGCAGCCTTTCACTCCTAAGCTTTCCATTCCTGCATTTTAAATAAAGATAGCAAGAGAACGAAGAAAAATTGATAATAGGAGTAAATATGAAAGTTGCTTAAAATTGCATGCTCTATCTAAATCATAAAAGAAAAATGTGGGGTTTAGTATCCCTTTACTATATCAGCATATAGAATACTTTGTAAACTATGCAATTGGATTTCCCTAAAAGTTGCATGTGGGAGGAACACTAATGTTATTGGAGCAATAAAATGTTCTTCTAATTTAAAGGGGTGAAATACCTTTTTATACATAACCTGTCAAATATATATCTTATTAAAATTGCCCCGGTATACAGTTCCATATTTGAAAGTTGCAATCCACCATTGACATATCCGAATTCCTTTACAAAAATGGCAATATCTGGAGCAGATACAAAAAACCTAGGGAGAATTATGTTTTTAATCATATTTATTCATTCTGCTAATCATTTACATAATTTAGCATGCAGGTGACAGTTGTATTAAAATTATTTTTTTTACAAACTATTAGGATAGACTATTTTATACCAAAACATATGATATATTCTATAGCCTCATTGAAAAGCAATACTAATGAAGATATATATCTTTATGTTAACATACATTTCAGATTATTCCAAATTGATTTTGTATCCTAGTATTTGATTAAACATTTAAGTCATTAAGCAATTTAGTTATATTATGTTTAGGATTAATCACTGCCATGAACATGTCATCCGCTTATGTAAATGTATTTAATATTTCTAAACCAATACGTGATCCCTCTTATATTTGCTTAACTAACATAAAGGAGATTCTAATGCTAAATTAAAACGCAGTGGGGAGATGGGACAACCCTGTTTAGTCCCTCTTCCTAATTCAAAGGTGGATGACAAAGTTCCATTAGCAATCACTGCAGGTATAGATCTAGAATACATCATTTTAATCAGGTTGATAACATTTTATTGGATCGCTATATAGACGACCCATCCAAGCCTTTCAAAAGCTTTTTCAGCATCCAATTAAAGTAACAAAGCTGCTTCCAGGGGGGATTTTTAATTAACTTGTGTTGATAATAATATTGAATTACAAGTGATAATTGTCTTATTTAAATATCTGAAGATCTGCTACTCATAAAACCCACCTATTCTTTATAAATGATGGAGATATTATCTAAATTAATCTATTGACTATAATTTTGGTGAGTAGTTGATAATCATGTTATCCAGCAATATGACCCTGGCAACTTATTTTCCTTCCCCTCTTTCAGGATCAAGCAAATATGTGATTCTGGAAAAAATAGGTATTATTTACCCTTATATATTTTATTAAAGAGATCAGAAACATACTTTACTATTTCATCCTTTAAATTCTTATAATGGTCAATGAAAATTCTGTCTGAGCATGGTGCTTTACTTGTTGCTGTACAATTCATTGCTGATTCAATCATACTTACTGATATTGGCTCATTAATTTGCTTCTCCTTTGAAATTAAAGGAAATTTTATTTTATCCCAGAATTTATTTTTAATTCCCTCATTTATCCCTTCTGGTTTATATCATTCTGCAAAAGCATCTTTAAATGCTTTGTCTAGCTTCATTATATCTCTGTAAATTACATTTTTATGTTCCCCATTAGTAATATATGTAGAGGCCTTTAAGGTCTTTATTAAAAGAAAAAACTATCACCTAGATTACAAGTTTTGCGGTAACAGGGGTGCGGTGCTAACTAGCAGTTTTCCCTAACTGCTCACCTACAAACAATGCTTGTATTACAGGATTTTTTAAACCCGGCGTTTGCTTGTGCACAATTTCCCCATAGGAATCAATGGGGGAGAGACGGCTGAAAAAAAAACTTACACCTGCAAAAGAGCAGTGTTCAGCTCCTAACGCAGCCCCATTGATTCCTATGGGGAAATACTTTTTATGTCTATACCTAATACCCTAACATGAACCCCGAGTCTAAACACCCCTAATCTTATACTTATTAACCCCTAATCTGCCGCCCCCGACATCGCCGCAACCTATATTATATTATTAACCTCTAATCTGCCGCTCCGGACACCGCCGCCACCTACATTATATGTATTAACCCCTAATCTGCTGCCCCCAACATCACCGAACCCTACATTCTATTTATTAACCCCTAATCTGCTGCCCCCAATGTCGCCGCCACTATAATAAATATATTAATCCCTAAACCTAAGTCTAACCCTAACACTCTCCTAACTTAAATACAATTTTAAATAAATCTAAATAAAATTACTACAATTAAATAAATTAATCCTATTTAAAACTAAATACATACCTATAAAATAAACCCTAAGCTAGCTACAATATAACTAATAGTTACATTGTAGCTATCTCAGGGTTTATTTTTATTTTACAGGCAACTTTGTATTTATTTTAAATAGGTAGAATAGTTATTAAATAGTTATTAACTATTAACTAACTATTTAATAACTACCTAGTTAAAATAAAGACAAATTTACCTGTAAAATAAACCCTAACCTAAGTTACAATTACACCTAACACTACACTATCATTAAATTAATTACCTAAACTAACTACAATTAAATACAATTAAATTAAATAAATTACGGAAAAAAAAACACTAAATTACAAAAAATAATAAAATAATTACAATTTTTTTAAACTAATTACACCTAATCTAATCCCCCTAATAAAATAAAAAGCCCCCCAAAATAATAGAAAGCCATAACCTATACTAAATTACAAATAGCCCTTTAAAGGCCTTTTGCGGGGCATTGCCCCAAAGTAATCAGCTCTTTCACCTGTAAAAAAAAATACAATTCCCCCCAACATTAAAACCCACCACCCACACACCCAACCCTACTCTAAAACCCACCCAATCCCCCCTTAATAAAACACTAATACCTTGAAGATCACCCAAACTTGAGACGTCTTTACCAAACCGGGCAGAAGTGGTCCTCCAGAGGGGCAGAAGTCTTCATCCAGGTGGCATCTTCTATCTTCATCCATCCGGAGCGGAGCGGGTCCATCTTCAAGCCAGCCGACGCGGAGCATCCTCTTTCAACGACATCCAAATGAAGAATGAAGGTTCCTTTAATCCTATCAGCCAATCGGAATTCAAGGGACGCCATCTTAGAAACATAGAAACATAGATATTGACGGCAGATAAGAGCCATAGGCTTGGATGATATCATTTAAAGGAACCTTAATTCTTCACTTGGATGTTGTTGGAAGAGGATGCTCCGCTTTGGCTGGCTTGAAGATGGTATAAATATAAGTTCAAGAAAGAGAGTAGACTACACAAATATGTGTGGTCTAAAAGTCTAGGTAGTTAGCACATATAAGAAGACAATTCATAAATAGGAGGCAAATGCATATAGAAAGTGCAAAATACTTTATAATAGTTTATAATATATACAATAGAAAACATAAAAACCATTCACACAAACACTCACACATCACAAGGGGGTCCCCCAAATGCGAACAGAGCAATATATATTCTTAAGTGGTGCACCACAAAAAATAGTCCAAAGATGGCAGATATGAAATAGCAGTTAAATAAAGCCAAGCAATGATGATGTTAATGCATGGATATTGCAAAAAGAAAGCAGTTAAAAGCTCAGTAAATGTTCCAAGTCAATGTAGAGAAAAGTTGTTATGCAGTGAGCAAGATACTGTCAATTTCAAATCATGTACATTTGCTCCGTAAGCAGTAGAAAGTCTCACAAATCACAGTGACATTTCTTGATTTTCCATAAATAACCCTCAATAAGTGATCACCAGATGAAACAATATGTAGCTGTATGTATCAATGTTCCATAAAAGCGTGCCACAGGTGCTGCAGATATTTACATACCAACCACATCCAGCGGTATACTCGGTATATCAAACTAAAGTGGTACTTATCGGCAAAAGGCGGTTACCAACAGGCACTGTTCCATAGATTACCAAGGGTCAAAGAAATAACCATGGGGTCTCCCAAGAGTGTGTGGTAGCGACAGACCAACGCGTCCCTGTGCGCGTTTTGCTCCGCTCTCGTGGTCTCTCGGAGCTTCTTCCGGGTTTCTGACGTCACTCCTGCAGAACAGTTCTTTTTATTAGATGCAGAGAGCACCTGATTCAGGGTAATGCCGTTATTTGCCAAAGTCTCGTATGGAGGTGTACAAAGACAACACCCATACAATCGTCCATTCTGATTGGAAGAATATTTAAACAGGCAGAACAATCCTTTCTTAAACAGCTGTAAAACTAGATGTCAGAAAAATAACAAAAAAACTAACAATTGCAACATCATTCATACAAGTTTTTTGAGGATCCCTAAATATCTTATTAACAGTTATTAACCAAAACAGGAACAGTTTAATTTCAAACAGTTCAGTTTTAATTCATCATAAAGTATTAACCCACAGGCTGCCGATAGCCTCAAATAGTTAAGGAATACGCCAAACGTGGCCTCAATATTGACTGATAAAAGAAGAGTGTCAGTTCAAAAAGGAGGCAAACTCCAATTTTTCATTTAGCCCATTTGTGGATAGTGTATTTAAATAGTACATCCAGCGGGTTTCTTTATGTAGAAGTATGGTATCTATATTGCCACCTCTTCTACTGGCTTTTACAGATTCAATCCCTACAAACTTCTTTCTGTTTTAGATTGGTGATACTGAGCGAAATGTCTAGCAATTGGGCTGTCAATGTTAAAATCTTTAACATCATCACAATGTTCGGTTATACGCGAACAAAATTCTCTGTACGTTTTTCCCACATAAAGAAGGGGACACGAACATGACAAGAGGTATATGACCCCTGTAGTTGAACAATTAATGAAGGATTTAATTTGATAGGTCGACTTCGTGTAACTTTGAAAAGTTTTTGTTTTTTTAACAAATTGACAGCATACACAGTGATTGCAGGGAGAACACCCTACAATGTTTTGCGAATGTGCTTCTAGCCAATTAGTGTTTTTAACCTCATTAAATTCACTGCTAACCAGAAAATCTTTCAGGTTGTTAGCCCTTCATGCTGTCATTAAAGGGAAATCCCCAACATATTCCTGTAAAACAGGGTCAAGTGAGAGGAGGTGCCAATTTTTCTGTAAAATATCTTTTATTTTTTTCCCAATGGGAATTGAATTTAGTAATGAATCTGATTTTAGTAGCTGCAACATCACTTTTAGGTGCTTTATTTTGAAATGGGAGATCCTCTCTATTGGTATTCTTTGCTCTAAAGAGGGCCCTTTTACACATCTTTTAGAGTATCCTCTGGCATAGAATCTACCAGTCATCTCAACAGCCTGTTTGTTGAAAGTAGCGTCATCAGTGCAAATTCTGCACAATCTCAAGAATTGCCCATAAGGGATACTTTTTTAAAAATTTTCAGGGTGATGGCTAGATCCCAACAACAGGCTATTGGATGCTGTGGGTTTACGATATACCTCAGTTACTACCATGTTCTCTCTTCTACCAACAAGGAGATCCAGAAAACTGATTTCATTAACATCATAGCTACACGTGAGAAAGATATTTAGATCATTCTGATTAAGAATGGATACAAAGTGTAAAAGTTCCTGTTCAGTTCCATCCCAAAGGATGAGTATATCATCCACATAGCGGATCCAGAGGGCCACATGTGCATCAACCCACTCACTATGTTCACCAAACACAATGTTGTTCCCCCACCAACCAAGATGGAGGCAGGCGTAGGTTGGTGCACATGTGGCCCCCATGGCAGTGCCACGTTTTTGTCTGAAGTACTTACCATTGAACATAAAAATATTATTAGTCAGAACAAACTCGAGAAGATCAGCAACAAACTGTGTATGTTTAAAGTAACCTGGCCCTCTAGTTTCCAAAAAGGATTTGCATGCCTCTATGCCGACAGAGTGGGGGATAGAGAAGTACAGGGATTCAACATCTAAAGAGACTAGCAATGTATTTTCAGATATGGTTACTCCATATCAGAATTACTGGTATGGATACTGGAATTTTTGGTTTAGAATTATATAAATATCCCTGTTCTTGGCTGGTGATCAAATTTGATCTCCTTGCATTATTTAGAAAAAATAAAAGTTCATTATGAGATTTCTGGAAATCATCATAAGTCACTGGAGTATATTGATCTACATTTTACAGTTGACATATAGCTTCACTGATGTAATAGTTTTGATCAAGAATAACAACATTCCCGCCCTTATTGGCCGGTTTTATGACAAGCTCTTTATGGGACATCAGCTCATCCAGGGCATTACGTTCACCTTTAGATAAATTGTCATTAATAACACCAGTAAATTGTATCTGTGCAAACTGTTCAGTCACACTCTGCACAAACACAGCAATATTGGGAATTGTAGAAAAGGATTGCATATACGTAGATTTTTTCCTAAACTCGGTTCTTGGACAAATAGCTTATTGTTCCCCAGATTGCTCATAAGCTAGACTCTCCAAGTCATGTATGGCTTCCCTATCACCACTATTATTAAAATCAATGATAGTACGGGGAGTCATTATTTTCTTTAGTGCCAGTTTAGTGCCACCTAAAAGTGATGTTGCAGCTACTAAAACCAGATTCATTACTAAATTCAATTCCCATTGGGAAAAAATAAAAGATATTTTACAGAAAAATTGGCACCTCCTCTCACTTGACCCTGTTTTACAGGAATATGTTGGGGATTTCCCTTTAATGACAGCATGAAGGGCTAACAACCTGAAAGATTTTCTGGTTAGCAGTGAATTTAATGAGGTTAAAAACACTAATTGGCTAGAAGCACATTCGCAAAAAATTGTAGGGTGATGCTGTCAATTTGTTAAAAAAACAAAAACTTTTCAAAGTAACACGAAGAAGACCTATCAAATTAAATCCTTCATTAATTGTTCAACTACAGGGGTCATATACCTCTTGTCATGTTCGTGTCCCCTCTTTTATGTGGGAAAAGCGTACAGAGAATTTTGTTCGCGTATAACCGAACATTGTGATGATGTTAAAGATTTTAATATTGACAGCCCAATTGCTAGACATTTCGCTCAGTATCACCAATCTAAAACAGAAAGTCTGAAGTTTGTAGAGATTGAATCTGTAAAAGCCAGTAGAAGAGGTGGCAATATAGATACCATACTTCTACATAAAGAAACCCTGGATGTACTATTTAAATACACTATCCTAAAATGGGCTAAATGAAAAATTGGAGTTTGCCTCCTTTTTGAACTGACACTCTCCTTTTATCAGTCAATATTGAGGCCAAGTTTGGCATATTCCTTAACTATTTGAGGCTATTGGCAGCCTGTGGGTTAATACTTTATGATGAATTAAAACTGAACTGTTTGAAATTAAGCTGTTCCTGTTTTGGTTAATAACTGTTAATAAGATATTTAGGGATCCTCAAATAACTTGTATGAATGATGTTGCAATTGTTTGTTTTTATGTTATTTTTCTGACATCTAGTTTTACAGCTGTTTAAGAAAGGATTGTTCTGCCTGTTTAAAGATTCTTCCAATGAGAATGGACGATTGTATGGGTGTTGTCTTTGTACACCTCCATGCGAGACTTTGGCAAATAACGGCATTACCCTGAGTCAGGTGCTCTCTGGATCCAATAAAAAGAGCTGTTCTGCTGGAGTGACGTCAGAAACCCGGAAGAAGCTCTGAGCGACCATGAGAGCGGAGCAAAACGCGCACAGGGACGCGTTGGTCTGTCGCTACCACACACTCTTGGGAGACCCCCTGCCTATCTCTTTGACCCTCGGTGATCTATGGAACAGTGCCTGTTGGTGACCGCCTTTTGCCGATAAGTACCACTTCAGTTTGATATACCGAGTATACCGCTGGATGCGGTTGGTATGTAAATATCTGCAGCACCTGTGGCACGCTTTTATGGAACATACCGCTACGTGTTGTTTCATCTGGTGATCACTTAATGAGGGTTATTTATGGAAAATCAAGAAATGTCACTGTGATTTGTGAGACTTTCTACTGCTTACGGAGCAAATGTGCATGATTTGAAATTGACAGTATCTTGCTCACTGCATAACAGCTTTTCTCTGCATTGGCTTGGAACATTTGCTGAGCTTTTAACTGCTTTCTTTGTGCAATATCCATGCATTAATATCATCATTGCTTGGCTTTATTTAACTGCTATTTCATATCTGCAATATCCATGCATTAACATCATTATTGCTTGGCTTCATTTAACTGCTATTTCATATCTGCCATCTTTGGACTATTTTTTGTGGTGCACCACTTAAGAATATATATTGCTCTGTTCGCATTTGGGGGACCCCCTTGTGATGTGTGAGTGTTTGTGTGAATGGTTTTTATGTTTTCTATTGTATATATTATAAACTATTATAAAGTATTTTGCACTTTCTATATGCATTTGCCTCTTATTTATGAATTGTCTTCTTATATGTGCTAACTACCTAGACTTTTAGACCACACTTATTTGTGTAGTCTACTCTCTTTCTTGAACTTATATTTATACTTTCCTTCTAGGTTGCACTATAAGGTAATTTATTTGAAGTGAGCATTACTATTTCTTGTTTTGTGGCTTGAAGATGGACCCTCTTCGCTCCGGATGGATGAAGATAGAAGATGCCGCCTGGATGAAGACATCTGCCCGTCTGGAGGTCCTCTTCTGCCCGGATCGGATGAAGACTTCTGCCCCTCTGGAGGACCATTTCTGCCCGGTTGGGTGAAGACGTCTCAAGGTAGGGTGATCTTCAAGGAGTTAGTGTTAGGTTTTATTAAGGGGGGATTGGGTGGGTTTTAGAGTAGGGTTGGGTGTGTGGGTGGTGGGTTTTAATGTTGAGGGGGGTATTGTATTTTTTCTTACAGGTAAAAGAGCTGATTACTTTGGGGCAATGCCCCGCAAAAGGCCGCTTTAAGGGCAATTTGTAATTTAGTATAGGGTAGGGCTTTTTATTATTTTGGGGGGCTTTTTTATTTTATTAGGGGGATTAGATTAGGTGTAATTAGTTTAAAAATTTGTAATTATTTTATTATTTTTTGTAATTTAGTGGGGGGGGTTTCGTACTTTAGTTTATTTAATTTAATTGTATTTAATTGTAGTTAGTTTAGGTAATAAATTTAATGATAGTGTAGTGTTAGGTATAATTGTAACTTAGGTAAATATCTTGTAATTTGTTTATTATTTTCTGTAATTTAGTGTTTGTTTTTTTTGTACTTTAGCTAATTTAATTTAATTTATTTAATTGTATTTAATTTAGTTAATTTATTTAATTGTATTTAATGTAGGGGATTTATTTAATTTTAGTGTAATGTTAGGTGTTATTGTAATTTAGGTCAGTTTTTATTTTACCGCTAAATTTGTATTTATTTTAGCTAGGTAGTTATTAAATAGTTAATAACTATTTAATAACTATTCTACCTAGTTAAAATAAATACAAAGTTGCCTGTAAAATAAAAATAAACCCTGAGATAGCTACAATGTAACTATTAGTTATATTGTAGCTAGCTTAGGGTTTATTTTATAGGTAAGTATTTAGTTTTAAATAGGAATAATTTATTTAATAATATTAATTTATTTAGATTTATTTTAAATTATATTTAAGTTAGGGGGGTTAGACTTAGGGTTAGACTTAGGTTTAGGGGTTAATAACTTTAATATAGTGGCGGCGACGTTGTGGGCAGCAGATTAGGGGTTAATAAATGTAGGTAGGTTTCGTCGATGTTAGGGATGGCAGATTAGGGGTTAATAAAAATTAAACTAGTGTTTGCGAGGCGGGAGTACGGCGGTTTAGGGGTTAATGGGTTAATGCATTTATTATAGTGGCGGCGATCTCCGGTTCGGCAGATTAGGTGTTAAAAATTTTATTATAGTATTTGCGATGTGGGGGGGCCTCGGTTTAGGGGTTAAAAGGTAGTTTTTGGGTGTTCTTTTTAGAACTTTAGATAAGATTTTTATGTTATGGCGTTAGCCCATAAAACTCTTAACTACTGACTTTTAAATGCGGTAGGAGTCTTGACAGGAGAGGGTCTACCGCTCACTTCTTCCAAGACTCGTAATACCGGCGTTAGGAAAATCCCATTGAAAAGATAGGATACGCAATTGACGTAAGGGGATTTGCGGTATGCTCGAGTCACGGAAAAAAAGTGAGCGGGAGAAAGGACGCATATTCCAAGAGCTCTTATATTATTATTTTTTTGTAAATAATTTTTTATTGAGGTTTTTGCATAACAAACGTAAAATACAATACACTTTTTTGTCAAGAAACAAACAAACAAGATATAGACAAGAGTAACTGAAATATTTCAGCATCTATAGAGTACATTAGTGATAAGCTAATGAGACCTCTATTTTTCAATAAAATATCATACATGACTGACCAGTTGGGGACACAGTTTTAGGTCCTGCGTACCAGAAGCTTAGAAAATAATAGGTATCTGATGGTCAGATGTCCAGCTCTTTCAGAGCTGCAGTAGGAGCATAGATGCATGTATAGAGAAGGGAGAGGGGGAAATTCAGTGGGTAAGCACCACTATATATATTAGGGGAAAGGGTGGAGGGCGGAGCTGTATATGTATGAAAGATTTTTCTTTATTTAACATAGAGGGGGCTCTTGGACTAGTTAATATAGTAGAATAGATAAGCTATTTAGCTGGGCCAACTAACTATATGTCAATACCCATGCATAAGAATATGAATATTGGGGGCGTATAAAAGGATATTTTAAAATTAAGCCGGGAAGTTGAACAGACTACTGGAGAAAAGACAATACATACTGCACTGGTTCCTCACCTTACAAAAGGAAGAGAGCTATGGCATGATGAGTTGTCTATAGCTAGGGCGGTGATATAGTGGGGAGTAAATCATATGATCATTAAAGAATGTGTTATGAGTGGAAAGAAATATTATATAACAATCTGGAACATATTGGCTACTAATTTAGTAGTAGTTTGAGCATAATTAAACCTTATGCTAGCCATAATCTCCAGGAAGTCTGGATTACACACCACGTCACAGGATAGATCTCTGCTACCAATAACATGTAGCATATTCCTGCCAATTGAAAGTCTCTACTTAACTAGTATAACCATACTGTAAACAAGTAGTGCATCATGTATTTAGCATATACCCTGTGGGATCTATATTATATTCTAGTCCCCTAGGAAGCATAAGTGAATATACCAAACATATACCCACCTATCGCAAAGACATGTACATAGAATAAGGTTAACAAACCCTAACATATAATGATGTACATCACTAACTGCAAAGGTGTCTATTCATAACAACACTATAAACTGTGCGAGGTGAATGAGCTATGGAGTTAGCTAATACCTAATTCTAAACCTTTATTACAAGTAAATGGATGTAATCAGTGTACATCATACATGCCCAAATAAATGTATATGCAGAAAAGGACAAACCTATGCCAGTAGGTAGCTATAAAGTTACAAGGCCTATAGTGAATTTTGTACAGGCTGGGCACGATCATATAGGATCTAATAAAGATAATGGTCTGTTCTGTCGTGTAGCGTATATACTTTACTTTTAACGGCTGAGTCATATTGCCTATTGTAGGTATGACTTATAACTAAGAAGGGCCACGTGAGGCCACAAATTTCAAAATTGAAATGTAGGTGTAGGGTCTAGAAATTAAAGCCTAAAGCATAGGTACATTAGCGGGGTATACACAGGATACACACTATAACCATAGGCAGTAGTTAAGCCAGGACAAGGAATTATATTAATTATTAGGAGACATTTTATATATATATATAGGGGGGACTAAAACGTTTTGATCTAACTTGCTGCGTCAGGTAACCTGTCCTAACGGAATATAGGGGTATAGGGGTATATTTCAATGGGAAGTTAATACCCTCTGTAGCTAGTTAGGAAACTGCACTATGCACATAGTGAATAGAAACTACTTAATATACAGACATCTTTAGTAGCATTTGACTGTGGGCAGCCCTACTCTAATACAATATCAAGACAGTAGTGAACATCTAGTATCAAATGGTTCCTCTATTCTGAAATCTAAGTAACAGAGGGCAGCAAAACATAGTAGGCTAAAACGTCCAGTACTGGGAACAGACGTGCAAAGCAAACATAAAGCAATGCACTCTGGTACCTGTAAAAGAAATATATTAGAATACAAATGTATTTACTGGGGTCATTTCAACAAGTATTAAATGCCAATAAAGATGGTTAAACAAGTTATGGGCCGAGAAGCCTAGCTAGGAGTGGGTTGGAGAGAGGAGGTTAGGTACATGACTTGACCATTGTACTAAGATATCCTGATTACCCCTCTTAGAACCTATAATAAAATATAATAAAGTGGAGTTCTATAGAAGCATCAAACAGTATAAACATAGAATCAGAGTAACTACACCTCCATTATTGGCAACAGAGCTATAGACATTTATAGTTTGGAGGGAAATAGAACATTTTAAATTATAGCAAAATGAGATGCTCTTAAGCATTGATATTTAGGAAATAGTCCGGTGCGAACTTTCCCTGTGAGTTGCAGTCTTTTATTATCCATGGGTAGCCAATATAATGAAAAAAAGCAGAACGAAAAGTAGAAAGGTCCCAAAACAGTAGCAGCAGTCCACGCTTGTAGCCTGAGGCACTACTACAATTCATCCGATGCCTAGCTTAGGCGATATCTTTAACATAATCATAGAATGATATATTGGGCTGGTGAGTAGCTTAGCAAGCCGACCTGAAACTTGTAAAAAAAGGCCGAAGCTATGAGGAGAAGGGTTAATAGGATAGAGTGACCTCTGTTCAGATGGGTTAGAGCGCTTGGGATGAGGGTCAGAATGTGCTCCGGATCTTCTGCGAATAGGCTTCTCTGGATCTGACTGCTGCAGTCCGGGATATTTCAAAGGCGGCCTTCTCTGCTCCGCTCCCGATGCAGTCATCTCACATGACTGGGCCCTAGTCTCTGCAGGAGAACTCCCGGAGGTACTCACGTAAGTAAGAGCTATCGGCGGTAAACTGCATTCATCAGACGATCCCGGCCGCTGTGTCTGTAGCTCCATATGATATGTTACACTACGCCGTTCTGGCTCTGTGGGAACTGGTGAGAGCTGTAAGTCACTGACCTGTGAAAGCATATCCGGCTGCTCTGGTTTTCTCTCACTCAAGACTTCCCTGCCTGCTATAACCCAGTCCACCGAGTCATGGGGGAAATCTTTATCTCTTTGTGAAGGGTTAATTTCCAACCAGGCAGACTCCCCCCCCGGCTTGCTCCTGCAGGGTACTATTATGGGATGGGGCCGCAATGGCTCTCAATTCTGCCACAAGGTCTTGTTGGTGTTAATCCATGGAGCGCCCTAAGGCGAGTAGCGCCGAATAAATTTGTAGCTCCATTAATCTAGAGAAGGAGGATACAGGAGGTATTTTACTGTCCGTGAAGACAGCGGGTGGTTATCTAAGTGAGATGATGGGATGTTAGCCGCGGTCTCCACTAGTTAGTAGGCCTCTGAGCTGAGAATGTTATTTTAGTTCAAAACTTCACAAACCACCTCCAAGTATGCGTTAGGAACCTAGTAGGTTAATGTTTAGAGTTTTATAAATTCTTAGGAAGCCATAAAACAGCAATTTAAAGTTTAAATTTCAGGAGCTCTGAGAGAACCCGTCCTGTAGCTTCGGCAGTTGGCTCCGCCCCCCCATCTCTTATATTATTTAATCATTTCTAAATAGATCTATGTCCTAATCTGCCGATTTCTACCCCACTTTGGAGACCCAGCTAGAGAGGTGTCTTTCTGCTATTTTGGAGTCACTTTGGCAGTAGTATTTACTTTTGCGGTCCCTACTTTCTATCCCCCTACAAGCGCCCTAGATGGAGGAAAATGTGGCCAAGCTCATCATCGCGCAAATGAATGAGTTGCTGGGCCTCTATGTCGGAGCTTTTATGGTTGAGGGGATTGTTCCTCTTCAGCTCCCCATTGCTCACACTGTTGCTCCGACCATTCTACCACACTGTGAAGTGAAGTGCGCAACAGGCGTACAATACCCGCGGCTGTCGCCATCTTTGGAGCCTCAAGCAGCACGTCCACTACTGCCTTGCGCTGCAGGGATAATGGCTGAGCTTAATGATCGGGACACACTAACCAGGGTCCCTAAGCCATCCGCATTACAATGGGCTGAGACCTACAGGGGAGAAAAACTACTACATAAGTCACTTCAGCATATTACTGGAAGGCCCCGGGTGAGAGCACTGTCTAAGTTGAGAGAGACATTGCTAGTGACCCGCATTTTAAAAGGTATTTTATGTGAGCTTCAGAACAGATGTGGTGTCATTGCAGCCCTTTACCTTCCTGTGCATTCAGACCTACTCGGCTGGCTAGCGTGGTACACTGGAAAGATAAGCCTGTATAAGCGGAACCACCATCGGAGGTACCCCAAGCCCAGTTATTTCTGACTTCTGACCAGATGCATTACACCATCGGCTCAACAACCCTGCTGCTGCCCCCAATATGCGCATTTGATGGAGCCGCAGTGGGACCCTGGAGGTTTCTTTTTCTGCCTTCTCGATGTCACGCTCTCACCTTGCTCCACTGGACATTATCCTATTACCGGGCAGCCGTGCTCAGCTCTCCTTAGCTGCTGCGGCCCAACTAAAGCCTGACCACTGCTTCAGCGTTCATAATGGGGGACACTTCTGTAGTGATTGTAACATTCTAAGTTTTTGAACTATACAACACTCCACTTCCCTAGGAACAAGAGCAGTATATTCCATGTGGCCAGCGGATTGGTACTAGTTAATCTGGACATAGTATCTGAGATATCTGGACACTGGGACTCCTTTACAAATTTCTTTATGGCAATGTTTCCCATGTTTGGATTGGACTGTCCTGAGCACCCCATACGATAAGTGTTAATACTGTTAAAAATTGTTTATATTAGTATACACACACTTGGCTTCAGCGATCAACAACAGTACTCTCCCCTTATGAATAAGCTGTCTATTTAACCTTGAGTCTTTTGGAATAACTTATGTTTATATATTTTCTGCAGATGTGTAAATTACAGCCGTCTTATACAGTTTATTTTAAGCATGACTTACATTCCAGTGGGTTTGGCCTAAACTACATTTCACTGGAGACTACCTTAAGACTATTAACTATGTGTATATTGAGATACCCTATACTCGCATACATGCAGGGCATAGTTAGGTAGATATACACTTTTTCTTTACTACCTCCTGCTGACTCAAAACTAATATTGCTAGCAAAGACCTGCTGGCTGTCACTATTTGTATTATTCATTCTAAGTCCTGGGCTCTAGGCGCACCTACAGATCTTATGGTTGAGTATGGACATATAGTGATCTGTTGTATCTGTGGCTAGCTTCCCACTTATAAATAACAAATATTAGAAGCTCCCCTCAATAACATTAGCCATGATTTGAAGGCTTAAGTATAATAATCCTCTGCCCATTAACACCATTTCATTCCAAGTTGTACCTCCCATTCCTCATTCTACTCACCTATCTAGTTAGGGTCTTCAGAGATAATTTAACCCCCTACATGGTTGCAGCTCAAAACATGCTGATTTTATTACACAGGTGTTGCCTAATGTCCCATGAAAATGTCGGCTATTTGTTGTTTAACGCATTATGTACTTTTGTATTTGCAACAGTGTGCTTTGCAGTCAAAGCTTTTATTATTCCTCTTCTTTACCCCGTATTTAAAGTGACAGATAATAGTATTTATCATAACCTGTCTGTGAGTGTAGAAGTCTCCCACGAAAGCTACTAGCTATTAATGCTCCCCCAGGAGGATATCTCTGCAGCTCAGCATGGAAAGTATGCTGGGGTGTCCCCAACCAGCGACACTTTATATGTATATCTATTTCTTTACACAACCTGTATAATTATTTGACACTGAGGGTTCAATTATAATCTGATAAGTTGTCTCACACCAGTCTGAATGCTCACAGAGGCTTGGATGTCTACGGCCGAGATATCTGAGCCTTCTTACTCTAGCTGGGAAATACCACCAATCACCATCAGATATAAGCACATGCCCTTGCAGGTAGTCCTAGATTTTTGCTTCCTACCAAAGGCTAATGTGAAGTCATAGCTATGTTGAATGTTTGGTAAAAGACGGATTGGTATGTGTCCTTATATAAGCCGGATTGCCTTGAGCTCCTATCCTATCACTGTAGCTGATGCTATGCCACTATGGGTAGCCTTTTATTTAAGTATCTCATATGCTTATGAGTGCAGGCTGGTCCTGCATTATGCATAGTCTCTCTCCCCATAGTACCAAGGCTGAGCAAAACAATTTATGTCAAACTATCTATTGGGATGCTAGGACTCTAGTATGTCGGGTGTAGCATAGGCCCAATATGCAATTATACAAATACTCCTTCTATTGTATTTTCTAGTAACTCACGGGCTCAGGAGCCCCTTTATATAGATAGGATACCTTGTTCTATCGAAACAAGCTCACTCTAAGTTATAATATTACAGCTTCCCTTGCCTTTTTCAGAAGACATGGTTTCTCTATATATTTGGCATATAATATCTAAATTACCATCCCCCCTACAATGCACCTCCTACATTGAGAGGGTTAATTATGCGGTTTCTCTTGTTCATACCGCACCTTAGCTACCTTCTTTATGAGTATACATCGCACCACAATGTTATATATCAAACTTATTTTTCCCTTTCCAACCCTAATTGTTCAGTAAAATATAAAAAATTGGAGGTTTTATCATGGAGATCCATAAGTGGTCTCCTTTAATCTAGATAGCCCTCTGTAAATTTCATTGTATTAGAAGGTGTGGGGTCCTGAAAAGGCCCCCTGATCTTTATATTGGCATGTCCTTTTTTTATAATTATTTTATCTTTCTTTGCAGCAAACTCCCAATTTACTACCCTTATTCCATAAAGCCAACAGACATGGCTCACTGTACATGTACCTATATTATGCAACTTGGGTTTACCATTTGTGTTATAACAGTTATGATTCATGGTATATGTTCTCTTTCTCCTCGGTATAAGCACTCTTAGAATGTAACTGTATAATGTTGTAAAGCTTGTTGTGTATGCCAAAACTTTTACCTCAATAAAAGCCTCTTTCGGATCAGGGTATCTAGATCTCCATAAATCAATTTATTGCAAATAATTATTTAAATTATTAAGCATTTCCATTAAGCATTCCCCTTTCCCTGTTTTTAATTCTGGATTTCTGTATTGATTTAGCAAATTTTCTGAAACCATTTTAAAATCCCCACCACTACAATTATAGCCGTCTCTAGGTACTTACATAACTTTCCTTCCACTCAAGATATTTGTGTGTTGCACTTTTTTACCTAACAAATCCAGAAAGAGCCTAATGCTACAGACTGCGGTCATTTGCGGTATTCCATTATCAAATGAATTACAAAATGTCTGTCTACTCAATATTGCGCTTCTCTTTATAGGGGACTTAAGACTTTCCACGTTGCATTTTTAGTTAACAGAGATTTAGATTTATTTTCTACATAGATATTTTTAGAAACATTTTCTCTTACACTTTCTAGAAGACTTGACAAAAGTGTCTATCAGTTAAAATATAACTTAAAAAGGACTTGCTAGAATTTTGAGGAGTCATTCCCCATCCTTTCTCCTGGGTAAGCCAGTAGTGGCTGTGTCCTCCCGATGTAGACAATGCCTCGCCAGGCAAACTGGGAGCTAGCTTTTCTCTCAGTCTGGCATGTCCCTCCCAACCTCTTCACTCCTGCATACTCCTGCATGAGAAGCTTGTGGCCACCCAATGGAAGTGCATCAAATCTTTGCCAAGACCCATGCTTTAGTAGATACAATATTTTGACATTCTCTATATTTTGTAAGCATATTGCCGTGTAGTTTTGCCTTCTCTTTTGCTGAGAAAGAAATTGATTAGAAGAGAAATCAGGACAATTTGCATGATATATAGAAGTCTGGACAAAATACTCATTATTATTATTATTATTGTTACTCATTTTAATCCAGTCCCACCGAGAAACTGGCTTGTCCTTCCAGTGCAGAAATTGTGTCTTATTTTGTTTTGATATTTCCAACTCCCTAGTATTTATCAAACGTGTGCTGCACCGAATAAATCGTTTCAGAAGAATCATTCGGAACAAATATTTTGAAAAATTGATTTTCCAGAATATTTGTCTGCTGCACTATTCAGTATTCAGTTCATTTAAAACTAACCAAATTCTGAAATGTAAATGTTCTCTACTCCTGTCACCTTTGATCCTTACCTGTAGCGTGCTGGGAGACACGCTAATCCTCTTCTTCTTCATAGACTTCTGGGCCACGCTAATGCAGGGCCTAATTTTCCTATTAGTGCGGCTCTGGACTCTGTGAAAAAGGTTGCATTAGCACTCCCATCTGTGCTAAAGTAGAAGGGATCTGCTGTGCTTAAAGGGATACTAAACTAAAACATGTTCTTTCATGATTCAGATAAAGCATGCAATTTTAATCAACTTTCTAATTTACTCCTATTATTGATGTTTCTTCGTTCTCTTGCAAAAATCGACCGGCTCCTAATCTTTATATTCCTACCTTTTAAATAAAGATAGTAAGAAAATGTGATAATAGGAGTAAATTAGAAAGTTGCTTAATATTGCATGCTCTATCTCAATCATTAAAGAAAAAAATTTAGTATCCCTTTAAGTACATATAGCATGCTGGGGATCTGCACTAATAGTAGCATTAGTGCAGCCCAGGATTCTATCAAGAAGAACAGGATTAGCACAGCTTCCCAGTGCGCTACAGGTATGTAATACACCTAATTTAAAGCATAAATTATATTCATTATTTTTTAAATTAGTTAGTGCATTCATTTGAATATTCATTTCATTTAAACTAAACGAACATCCACATTTTTGTTACGATCTGGCATTCGTAATTAAATAAATGCACTTCCCTAGTATTTCATAAATAACCTTTGTTTGTAGGGGAAATTATTCTTTAATTCACTAAAGTCCTTATCTAGCATTAATTATAATAAAATTTCCGATTTTATATTATTAATGTGGAATTTAAAAACTTTATTAAATTTCTGAAATTTTTCTAATAAACAGGGCAGAGAGGTGGAGGGAATGCGATTAACAAAAGCATGTTAACATAAATAACAATGGGGAAAGTAGACATTCTTGTTAAGTTCTGTTGGTTATACAAAATCTATATGATACCTTGCTGAAGGAATAGTATACACGCTTCTAATTATTTGTGGAGCTAAACCCAAATGCCTCAAAGTAAATAATATAAATTGCCAGTTAACATATATTGAATGTTTTTTGTTTAGTTTTTTTGGTTGGGTAGTTACCAAAACTAAAAGATTTTTATTTGCTTTGGCATGTTGGATAAGGGGAAAAGCACACACAGGGGGGTAGTTATCAAGCCGTCAACCTCAAATATGCTGGAATTCCGCAGCGTATTTGTGGCGAGGCTGATTCGCCTTAGTTATCAAAGGCTAGAGACCGTCAAAAGTAGAATTTTGTGACGTAAGCTTCGATCCGCCGGACACAGATCGATTCTTACGTCACTCCAGATGTTCGGCACACAAGTGCGGCACAATCTGACTACTTTTGCTAGTTATCAAAAAACTAGCAGCTACGCTCGGCACTTTTCCGGCCCAGCGTACCTGGTTTTCAAACCGCCGCCCTGGAGGTGGCGGATCCCATAGGAATCAATGGGAGTCTGACCATAGCGAAAGTACATGTTCGCTGCTGCCAGACATCCCATTGATTCCTATGGGAGATGTCTGCACCCTAACATGTACCCCAAGTCTAAACACCCCTAATCTGTCCCCCCTACACCGCCGCAACTAAATAAATGTATTACCCCCTAAACCGCCGCTCCCAGGCCCCACCGCCACTATAATAAACGTGTTAACCCCTAAACCTCCGCTCCCTGACCCCGCCGCAACTATAATATATGTATTAACCCCTAAACCGCCGCTCCCAGACCCCGCCGCCACCTACATGATACCTATTAACCCCTATCCTGCCCCCCCTATACTGCCGCCCTCTATAATAAAGTTATTAACCCCTATCCTGCCCCCCCCCATACCGCCGACCTCTATAATAAAGTTATTAACCCCTATCCTGCCGATCGCGGACCTTGCCGCAACTAAATAGTTTAACCCCTAAACCGCCGCTCCCGGACCCCGCCGCAACCTATATTAAACTTATTAACCCCTAATCTGCCTCCCCATACCTATAATACATTTATTAACTCCTATCCTGCCCCCCTACACCACCGCCACTGTAATAAAATTATTAACCCCTAAACCTAAGTCTAACCCTAACCCTAGCACCCCCCTAACTTAAATATTAATTAAATAAATCTAAATAATATTTCTCTTATTAACTAAGTTAATCCTATTTAAAACTAAATACTTACCTTTAAAATAAACCCTAATATAGCTACAATATAAATAATAATTATATTGTAGCTATCTTAGGATTTATTTTTATTTTACAGGTAACTTTCAATTTATTTTAACTAGGTACAATAGCTATTAAATAGTTATTAACTATTTAATAGCTACCTAGCTAAAATAAAGAGAAATTTACCTGTAAAATAAAAACTAACCTAAGTTACAATTACACCTAACACTACACTATACTTTAATAAATTATTCCTATTTAAAACTAAATACTTACCTGTAAAATAAACCCTGACGCCTAGATTTAGAGTTTTGCAGCCAAAGGGGTGCGTTAGCTACACTGGCTTTTTTCTGGCCACACCTTTTAAATACCGCTGGTATTTAGAGTTCACAGAATGGCTGCGTTAGGCTCCAAAAAAGGAGCGTAGAGCATATTTAACGCAACTTCAACTCTCGATACCAGCGGTGCTTACAGGCGCGGTCAGCTTCAAAAACGTGCTCGTGCACGATTCCCCCATAGAAAACAATGGGGCTGTTTGAGCTGAAAAAAAACCTAACACCTGCAAAAAAGCCGCGTTCAGCTCCTAACGCAGCCCCATTGTTTGCTATGGGGAAACACTTCCTACGTCTGCACCTAACACTCTAACATGTACCCCGAGTCTAAACACCCCTAACCTTACACTTATTAACCCCTAATCTGCCGCCCCCGCTATCGCTGACCCCTGCATATTATTTTTAACCCCTAACCTGCCGCTCCATACACCCCCGCCACCTACATTATCCCTATGTACCCCTAATCTGCCGACCTAACATCGCCAACCCCTATATTATATTTATTAACCCCTAATCTGCCGCCCCCAACGTCGCCTCCACCTAACTACACTTATTAACCCCTAATCTGCCGACCAGACCTGAGCGCTACTATAATAAATGTATTAACCCCTAATCCGCCTCACTCCCACCTCAATAACCCTATAATAAATAGTATTAGCCCCTAATCTGCCCTCCCTAACATTGCCGACACCTAACTTCAATTATTAACCCCTAATCTGCCGACCAAATCTCGCCGCTACTGTAATAAATGGATTAACCCCTAAAGCTAAATCTAACCCTAACACCCCCCTAAGTTAAATATAATTTAAATCTAACGAAATAAATTAACTCTTATTAAATAAATTATTCCTATTTAAAGCTAAATACTTACCTGTAAAATAAACCCTAATATAGCTACAATATACATTTTAGGATTTATATTTATTTTACAGGTAACTTTGTATTTATTTTAACCAGGTACAATAGCTATTAAATAGTTAAGAACTATTTAATAGCTAAAATAGTTAAAATAATTACAAAATTACCTGTAAAATAAATCCTAACCTAAGTTACAATTAAACCTAACACTACACTATCAATACATTAATTAAATACAATACCTACAAATAACTACAATGAAATAAACTAACTAAAGTACAAAAAATAAAAAAAGAACTGTTACAAAAAATAAAAAAATATTTACAAACATTAGAAAAAAATTACAACAATTTTAAACTAATTACACCTACTCTAAGCCCCCTAATAAAATAACAAAGCCCCCCAAAATAAAAAAAATGCCCTACCCTATTCTAAATTACAAAAGTTCAAAGCTCTTTTACCTTACCAGTCCTTAAAAAGGACCTTTTGTGGGGCATGCCCCAAGTAATTCAGCTCTTTTGCCTGTAAAAAAAAACATACAATACCCCCCCAAACATTGCAACCCACCACCCACATACCCCTAATCTAACCCAAACCCCCCTTAAATAAACCTAACACTAAGCCCCTGAAGATCTTCCTACCTTGTCTTCACCATGCCAGGTATCACCGATCGTTCCAGGCTCCGAAATCTTCATCCAAGCCCAAGCGGGGGCTAGACATCCATCATCCGGCGGCTGAAGAGGTCCAGAATGGGCTCCAAAGTCTTCATCCTATCCGGGAAGAAGAGGCGATCCGGACCGGCAACCATATTGATCCAAGCGGCATGCCCCAAGTAATTCAGCTCTTTTGCCTGTAAAAAAAACCATACAATACCCCCCCAACATTACAACCCACCACCCACATACCCCTAATCTAACCCAAACCCCCCTTAAATAAACCTAACACTAAGCCCCGGAAGATCTCCCTACCTTGAGTCGTCTTCACCCAGCCGAGCCAAATTCTTCATCCAAGCGGAGCAAGAAGAGGTCCTCCATCCGGTAGAAGTCTTCATCCAAGCGGGGCAGAAGAGTTCTTCCATCCGATTGAAGTCTTCATCCAAGAGGCATCTTCTATCGTCATCCATCCGGAGCGGAGCGGAAGCATCCTGAAGACCTCCGACGCGGAACATCCATCCTGGCCGACGACTGAATGACGAATGACGGTTCCTTTAAATGACGTCATACAAGATGGCGTCCCTCGAATTCCGATTGGCTGATAGGATTCTATCAGCCAATCGGAATTAAGGTAGGAAAATTCTGATTGGCTGATGGAATCAGCCAATCAGAATCAAGTTCAATCCGATTGGCTGATCCGATCAGCCAATCAGATTGAGCTTGCATTCTATTGGCTGATCGGAACAGCCAATAGAATGCAAGCTCAATCTGATTGGCTGATTGAATCAGCCAATCGGATTGAACTTGATTCTGATTGGCTGATTCCATCAGCCAATCAGAATATTCCTACCTTAATTCCGATTGGCTGATAGAATCCTATCAGCCAATCGGAATTCGAGGGACGCCATCTTGGATGACGTCATTTAAAGGAACCGTCATTCGTCATTCAGTCGTCGGCCAGGATGGATGTTCTGCGTTGGAGGTCTTCAGGGTGCTGCCGCTCCGGATGGATGACGATAGAAGATGCCTCTTGGATGAAGACTTCAATCGGATGGAGGACCTCTTCTTGCTCCGCTTGGATGAAGAATTTGGCTCGGCTGGGTGAAGACGACTCAAGGTAGGGAGATCTTCAGGGGCTTAGTGTTAGGTTTATTTAAGGGGGGTTTGGGTTAGATTAGGGGTATGTGGGTGGTGGGTTGTAATGTGGGGGGGGGTATTGTATGTTTTTTTTTACAGGCAAAAGAGCTGAACTTCTTGGGGCATGCCCCACAAAGGGCCCTGTTCAGGGCTGGTAAGGTAAAAGAGCTTTGAACTTTTGTAATTTAGAATAGGATAGGGCATTTTTTTATTTTGGGGGCTTTGTTATTTTATTAGGGGGCTTAGAGTAGGTGTAATTAGTTTAAAATTGTTGTAATATATTTCTAATGTTTGTAAATATTTTTTTATTTTTTGTAACTTAGTTCTTTTTTATTTTTTGTACTTTAGTTAGTTTATTTCATTGTATTTATTTGTAGGAATTGTATTTAATTTATTTATTGATAGTGTAGTGTTAGGTTTAATTGTAGATAATTATAGGTATTTTATTTAATTAATTTATTGATAGTGTAGTGTTAGGTTTAATTGTAACTTAGGTTAGGATTTATTTTACAGGTAAATTTGTAATTATTTTAACTATTTTAGCTATTAAATAGTTCTTAACTATTTAATAGCTATTGTACCTGGTTAAAATAAATACAAAGTTACCTGTAAAATAAATATAAATCCTAAAATAGCTATAATATAATTATAATTTATATTGTAGCTATATTAGGATTTATTTTACAGGTAAGTATTTAGCTTTAAATAGGAATAATTTATTTAATAAGAGTTAATTAATTTCGTTAGATTAAAATTATATTTAATTTAGGGGGGTGTTAGTGTAAGGGTTAGACTTAGCTTTAGGGGTTAATACATTTATTAGAATAGCGGTGAGCTCCAGTCGGCAGATTAGGGGTTAATAATTGAAGTTAGGTGTCGGCGATGTTAGGGAGGGCAGATTAGGGGTTAATACTATTTATTATAGGGTTAGTGAGGCGGATTAGGGGTTAATAATTTTATTATAATATCGGTGTGGTCCGGTCTGCAGATTAGGGGTTAATAAGTGTAGGCAGGTGGAGGCGACGTTGTGGGGGGCAGATTAGGGGTACATAGGGATAATGTAAGTAGCGACGGTTTACAGAGCGGCAGATTAGGGGTTAATAATAATATGCAGGGGTCAGCGATAGCGGGGGCGGCAGATTAGGGGTTAATAAGTTTAAGGTTAGGGGTGTTTAGACTCGGGGTAAATGTTAGAGTGTTAGGTGCAGACGTAGGAAGTGTTTCCCCATAGCAAACAATGGGGCTGCGTTAGGAGCTGAATGCGGCTTTTTTGCAGGTGTTAGGTTTTTTTTCAGCTCAAACAGCCCCATTGTTTCCTATGGGGGAATCGTGCACGAGCACGTTTTTGAGGCTGGCCGCGTCCGTAAGCAACTCTGGTATCGAGAGTTGCAGTGGCGTTAAATATGCTCTACGCTCCTTTTTTGGAGCCTAACGCAGCCATTCTGTGGACTCTCAATACCAGAGTTATTTTAAAGGTGCGGCCAGAAAAAAGCCAGCGTTGGCTACGCGGGTCGTTACCGACAAAACTCTAAATCTAGCCGTCAGGGTTTATTTTACAGGTAAGTATTTAGTTTTAAATAGGAATAATTTATTTAAAGGGACACTAAACTAATTTTTTTTCTTTCATGATTCAGATAGAGCATGAGATTTTAAGCAACTTTCAAATTTACTCCTATTATCAATTTTTCGCCGTTCTCATGCTATCTTGATTTGAAAAAGCAGTACTGTAAGCTTTAGAGCGAGCCCATTTTTTGTTCAGCATCTGGGTAGCACTTGCTGATTTGTGGCTAAATGTAGCAAACCAATTAGAAAGTGCTACCCAGGTGCTGAACTAAAATTTGGCTGGCTCCTAACCTTTCATTGCTGCTTTTTCAAATTAAGATAACATGAGAACAAAGAAAAAATGATAATAGGAGTAAATTAGAAAGTTGCTTAAAATTGCATGCTCTATCTGAATCATGAAAGAAAAAAATTGAGGTTAGTATCCCTTTAAGTATAGTGTAGTGTTAGGGGTAATTGTAACTTAGGTTAGTTTTTATTTTACAGGTAAATTTCTCTTTATTTTAACTAGGTAGCTATTAAATAGTTAATAACTATTTAATAGCTATTGTACCTAGTTAAAATAAATTGATAGTTACCTGTAAAATTAAAATAAATCCTAAGATAGCTACAATATAATTATTATTTATATTGTAGCTATATTAGGGTTTATTTTAAAGGTAAGTATTTCGTTTTAAATAGGATTAACTTACGGCTAGATTTAGAGTTTTGTCGGTAACGACCCGTGTAGCCAACGCTGGTTTTTTTCTGGCCGCACCTTTAAAATAACTCGTATTGAGAGTCCACAGAATGGCTGCGTTAGGCTCCAAAAAAGGAGCGTATAGCATATTTAACGCAACTTCAACTCTCGATACCAGAGTTGCTTACGGACGCGGCCAGCCTCAAAAACGTGCTCGTGCACGATTCCCCCATAGGAAACAATGGGGCTGTTTGAGCAGAAAAAAACCTAACACCTGCAAAAAAGCCGCGTTCAGCTTCTAACGCAGCACCATTGTTTCCTATGGGGAAACACTTCCTACGTCTGCACCTAACACTCTAAGATGTACCCCGAGTCTAAACACCCCTAACCTTACACTTATTAACCCCTATTCTGACGCCCCCGCTATCGCTGACCCCTGTATATTATTTTTAACCCCTAATCTGCCGCTCCGTAAACCGCCGCTACTTACATTATCCCTATGTACCCCTAATCTGCTGCCCCTAACACCGCCGACCCCTATATTATATTAATTAACCCCTAATCTGCCCCCCACAACGTCGCCTCCACCTGCCAACACTTATTAACCCCTAATCTGCCGAGCGGACCTGAGCGCTACTATAATAAAGTTATTAACCCCTAATCCGCCTCACTAACCCTATAATAAATAGTATTAACCCCTAATCTGCCCTCCCTAACATCGCCGACACCTAACTTCAATTATTAACCCCTAATCTGCCGACTGGAGCTTACCGCTATTCTAATAAATGTATTAACCCCTAAAGCTAAGTCTAACCCTAACACTAACACCCCCCTAAGTTAAATATAATTTTAATCTAACGAAATTAATTAACTCTTATTAAATAAATTATTCCTATTTAAAGCTAAATACTTACCTGTAAAATAAATCCTAATATAGCTACAATATAAATTATAATTATATTATAGCTATTTTAGGATTTATATTTATTTTACAGGTAACTTTGTATTTATTTTAACCAGGTACAATAGCTATTAAATAGTTAAGAACTATTTAATAGCTAAAATAGTTAAAATAATTACAAATTTACCTGTAAAATAAATCCTAACCAAAGTTACAATTAAACCTAACACTACACTATCAATAAATTAATTAAATAAAATACCTAGAATTATCTACAATTAAACCTAACACTACACTATCAATAAATAAATTAAATACAATTCCTACAAATAAATACAATGAAATAAACTAACTAAAGTACAAAAAATAAAAAAGAACTAAGTTACAAAAAATAAAAAAAATATTTACAAACATTAGAAATATATTACAACAATTTTAAACTAATTACACCTACTCTAAGCCCCCTAATAAAATAACAAAGCCCCCCAAAATAAAAAAAAAATGTCCTACCCTATTCTAAATTACAAAAGTTCAAAGCTCTTTTACCTTACCAGCCCTGAACAGGGCCCTTTGCAGGGCATGCCCCAAGAAGTTCAGCTCTTTTGCCTGTAAAAAAAACATACAATACCCCCCCCCAACATTACAACCCACCACCCACTAAGCCCCTAATCTAACCCAAACCCCCCTTAAATAAACCTAACACTAAGCCCCTGAAGATCTCCCTACCTTGAGTCGTCTTCACCCAGCCGAACCAAATTCTTCATCCAAGCGGAGCAAGAAGAGGTCCTCCATCCGGTAGAAGTCTTCATCCAAGCGGGGCAGAAGAGGTCTTCCATCCGATTGAACGACTAATGACGGTTCCTTTAAATGATGTCATCCAAGATGGCGTCCCTCGAATTCCGATTGGCTGATAGGATTCTATCAGCCAATCGGAATTAAGGTAGGAAAAATCTGATTGGCTGATTGAATCAGCCAATCAGATTGAGCTTGCATTCTATTGGCTGATCGGAACAGCCAATAGAATGCGAGCTCAATCTGATTGGCTGATTGGATCAGCCAATCGGATTGAACTTGATTTTGATTGGCTGATTCCATCAGCCAATCAGAATATTCCTACCTTAATTCCGATTGGCTGATAGAATCCTATCAGCCAATCGGAATTCGAGGGACACCATCTTGGATGACGTCATTTAAAGGAACCGTCATTCGTCGTTCAGTCGTCGGCCAGGATGGATGTTCCGCGTCGGAGGTCTTCAGGATGCTGCCGCTCCGCTCCGGATGGATGACGATAGAAGATGCCTCTTGGATGAAGACTTCAATCGGATGGAAGACCTCTTCTGCCCGCTTGGATGAAGACTTCTACCGGATGGAGGAACTCTTCTTGCTCCGCTTGGATGAAGAATTTGGCTCGGCTGGGTGAAGACGACTCAAGGTAGGGAGATCTTCAGGGGCTTAGTGTTAGGTTTATTTAAGGGGGGTTTGGGTTAGATTAGGGGTATGTGGGTGGTGGGTTGTAATGTTGGGGGGGGGGTATTGTATGTTTTTTTTTTTACAGGCAAAAGAGCTGAACTTCTTGGGGCATGCCCCGCAAAGGGCCCTGTTCAGGGCTGGTAAAGTAAAAGAGCTTTGAACTTTTGTAATTTAGAATAGGGTAGGGCATTTTTTTATTTTGGGGGGCTTTGTTATTTTATTAGGGGGCTTAGAGTAGGTGCAATTAGTTTAAAATTGTTGTAATATATTTCTAATGTTTGTAAATATTTTTTTATTTTTTGTACTTTAGTTAGTTTATTTCATTGTATTTATTTGTAGGAATTGTATTTAATTTATTTATTGATAGTGTAGTGTTAGGTTTAATTGTAACTTAGGTTAAGATTTATTTTACAGGTAAATTTGTAATTATTTTAACTATTTTAGCTATTGTACCTGGTTAAAATAATTAAAGTTACCTGTAAATTAAATATTAATCCTAAAATAGCTATAATATAATTATAATTTATATTGAAGCTATATTAGGATTTATTTTACAGGTAAGTATTTAGTTTTAAATAGGAATAATTTATTTAATAAGAGTTAATTAATTTCGTTAGATTAAAATTATATTTAATTTAGGGGGGTGTTAGTGTTAGGGTTAGACTTAGCTTTAGGGGTTAATACATTTATTAGAATAGCGGTGAGCTCCGGTCGGCAGATTAGGGGTTAATGTTTGAAGTTAGGTGTCGGCGATGTTAGGGAGGGCAGATTAGGGGTTAATACTATTTATTATAGGGTTAGTGAGGCGGATTAGGGGTTAATAACTTTATTATAATAGCGGTGCGGTCCGGTCGGCAGATTAGGGGTTAATAAGTGTAGGCAGGTGGAGGAGACGTTGAGGGCGGCAGATTAGGGGTTAATAAATATAATATAGGGGTCGGCGGTGTTAGGGGCAGCAGATTAGGGGAACATAGCTATAATGTAGGTGGCGGCGCTTTGCGGTCGGCAGATTAGGGGTTAATAAGTGTAGGTAGCTGGCGGCGACGTTGTGGGGGCAGGTTAAGGGTTAATAAATATAATACAGGGGTCGGTGGTGTTAGGGGCAGCAGATTAGGGGTACATAAGTATAATGTAGGTGGCGGTCGGCAGATTAGGGGTTAAAAATATTTAATCGAGTGGCGGCGATGTGGGGGGACCTCGGTTTAGGGGTACATAGGTAGTTTATGGGTGTTAGTGTACTTTAGAGCACAGTAGTTAAGAGCTTTATGAACCGGCGTTAGCCCAGAAAGCTCTTAACTACTGACTTTTTTCTGCGGCTGGAGTTTTGTCGTTAGATTTCTAACACTCACTTCAGACACGACTCTAAATACCGGAGTTAGAAAGATCCCATTGAAAAGATAGGATACGCAATTGACTTAAGGGGATCTGCGGTATGGAAAAGTCGCGGCTGAAAAGTGAGCGTTAGACCCTTTTTTGAGTGACTCCAAATACCGGCGGTAGCCTAAAACCAGCGTTAGGAGCCTCTAACGCTGGTTTTCACGGCTACAACCAAACTCCAAATCTAGGCCTTAGTTAATAAGAGAAATATTATTTAGATTTATTTAATTAATATTTAAGTTAGGGGGGTGCTAGGGTTAGGGTTAGACTTAGGTTTAGGGGTTAATAATTTTATTACAGTGGCAGCGGTGTAGGGGGGGCAGGATAGGGGTTAATAAACTTAGAGGTGGCGACGGTGTAGGGGGGGCAGATTAGGGGTTAATAAATTTAATATAGGTTGCGGCGGGGTCCGGGAGCGGCGGTTTAGGGGTTAAACTATTTATTTAGTTGCGGCGAGGTGCGGGACCAGCAGGATAGGGTTAATAACTTTATTATAGAGGGCAACGGTATAGGGGGGGCAGGATAGGGGTTACTAGGTATAATGTAGGTGGCGGCGGTATCCGGGAGCAGCGGTTTAGGGGTTAATACATTTATAAGAGTTGCGGCGGGGTCTAGGGGCGGCGGTTTAGGGGTTACTAACTTTATTTAGTTGCAGGGGGCTCCGGTATAGGGGGTAGAACAGTGTAGTGTGGGTGCTTAGTGACAGGCTAGCAATAAAGCTGTAAAAAAGCCGAAGAGCAGCGAGATCGGATGAGTGATAACTATCACAGTCCGCTGCTCATGGCCCTGTACTTGGTGCGCTTTTTTTTACAGCTTTATTGATAACTTAGGAGAACGTATTCAGGTCCGCGGCGGCGATGGTAGGCGAGCTTAGGCGGGCGTATTGAACCGGCGGCAGGTAAAGTAGACGCGTTGATAACTACCCCTCACTGTATGGACAATGTCCAGAGACAAAAACCCACCAATCTATTTAGATGATACCATGTAAAGTAGAATCATTTCTTTAGCTATGATATTATAATACATTCTTAAGGTGGATTTTAAAAGAGATGTGGGTCAAAAGTTTCTAGGAGATTTTGGTGGGATTCCAGCTTTTGGAGGAACACTAGTTGTACTTATATTGTGATAGATTACAAGTGGAGCGCAATCATTTGGACCCAATTGATAAAAGGTATATTGCAAGGTTTTATCGGGCTTAACGCTCGTAATACAAGTTGAAAATAAACATGATCGTGTGAGTGCAATCGCGATTTACACATTCAGGTGATATTTTCTAGGTAGCTTTTTACAGCTATGTTGCAATCAGTTTCATGTTACAAGTAATTCAACATAAAAAGTAATAAAGCCCTCTTGGATAGTGAATATCAAAGAATATAAATTCACAGTTTGCAGCAAATACAAATTAAATTGAACTATTTTCACTATAATTTAACTTGTATTTACCTATAGTTCAGTAACATCACTTTTCTGTCAGGTAAATAGGTGTATTGTGAACTTAAAATAAACTTCACGGGGGGGCGGAACTATCTGAGGTTGAGATGGGTTGCACTTTCAATAAGTTCCATGAACATACTTTTAAAATTGCCCAAATCCTCACCCAAACATCACAAAATTCCCCCTTTTACCCTTCCCTTGCAGCCAGCATATTAATAGAGCTGTCGCAGTCGACTAACGGAGCGCTGGTTGTGGCCGGAGGACTTATACTTCCATCACACACTCTAGAAGTGCTGGAGGCCTTCCCGCAGCTTTCTGGGTGAATAAGAAACTTGATAGATACCTACCAGACACCCAATAACATCTGGGTACATCAGGAGAACATAGTAACCAGCTTAGCAGAGGGTAAGGTTACTGGGAATGGAACTGCCATCATATTACCCCTGTGAGCGGATGAAACCACTCATGGCACCATCTTTGACAGGCTGAACTCTTCTCATGTGAGACTGCTTACGGAGGCACTCATGGCTCCTTCTAACTAATCCTAACATCCCGATTTTGCACTGTGTTATTGCACTGTCTCTGCACAGATCTTTTACTTATTGCGCAACTCACAAGTGGCCGGTAGGTTTAGGGAAGGAACCTTTTAACTGTCCTCTTACAGCCAATGCTTCATCGGTTGCTACACATAAGATCCTTGTTGCCACTAAGATAAATATCTCTGTAGGGGATACATAGATAAAACGGCATTTCTATCTGGAATAGCGAGTACTAGCACACTAAAGATACGCTTCTCAGCAGTTCTGGGAACTTTTATCTGACTTTAGCAGCACCCTAAAAGATACTTCAGACCCACAATAGAAACACCAAAAAACAGCAGGAAGCAAGGTATAGAAATCTCTTCTACAAATGAATGCATTGATATACTTCAAAGGAAATATGAGAACCTTGCAACTGAACAGGCTAATGGTCTGACTTTTTCACAACACTTATCGGAATACTTGGACACTGTAGAAGATAAAATGGATGACATTGAGGACAGATCTCAGCATTACAACCTTAAGATCCGAGGTGTGCCTGAGTCTGTCTCTCGATCTGGTCACCAGTCTTATCTTAAAGAGCTCTTCCACCACCTCGCTCCAATCACCTCAGAATTTGAAGATATGCTCGACAGAGCCCACCACTCACTCAAGCCTAAAGGTCTCCCAGAAGGCCAGTCCTGGGATGTAATAGTCAGGCTCCATTACTTCACTTACAAGGAAAGGATACAGAGAGCACATTTTAAAAAACAGCTCTCCCAGAAAAATTCCAAAACCTTCAAATATTTCCAGACCTGTCTGCACGAACACTACAGCAAAGGAAAACATTCTCTGAGGTCACCCTAACACTGAGGAGAAATAATATCAGATACCGTTGGGGCTACCCCATAAAAATGCTGATCTTTAAAGATAACCAACTGCATACTATCCAGAACTCCTCCCAGGGAATGAAACTCCTAAAACCCTGGATCCTTGTCATCATAAATGCTGACGACTCACAGTGTCCACAGCAACAGCCGCGCCAACTGAGGGCCACAGCATCTGAATGGTTAACCCTTCCCCAAAGAAGATCCAGCTCTCCAGACACCTGAACAAAGGTTCACTACACAGAATGTCATCTTTATTATATCAGCCCATATCCACTGTAGGCTACAGAAATGACACCTAGCACCTCAGATAAAAATAGACCAAACTTTTTTGGTTCTATGTTTTGATTCACTTAGGGAAAATGTTTCCTCATATTATTGTTTAAACATTATGTGTATTCTTCAATCTTAGCCTAAAAATCATCAAAATCTCTATACAGAGTCCTTTCACACACTGGAAGGAACGTGATTGGGAATCCTGGATGGTGGGTGTTTCCCCATTTGAGGGGAAATCTAAATATTTCATTTTAAGCAAGAGTTCAACACAGCTTTGTGCAGGTTTTTCCTTGATTCCCCCTGTGTTTTGTGTGAATTGATAATGTGTCCACCTCTTGTAAAAACAACCAATGTGTATGTATATCTAGACTCATGACATTTGAATTGTACACACTATTATATATCTATATTTGAGTACAGTTGTAGGACTCATGAAAGATTTAGAGAAATTGACTCTATGTTAAGACTACAACAGTTCTAAATGAACTCTGCCAACGTTCTGGACTCCCTAGTGGATCTCCTCTTTATATAACCTAAAGTTTGAATAGTTTCAGTTGTTTTTTTTGTTTCACTGTTTTATATTTAGATATAATGTTGCCACATTGTTATAGAGCCCATCACCAATCCAAGATTGTAGACCATTGGTTTTACTTATGCAACCTACTTGATATTCTCATATACTTAGGAGTATTTGACAAATGCCCCGGACTCTGGATTCCCTCTCTTTTAGAGTTGTTATGTACTTACCAAGGTGGGCAAATCACTCCCCCCATAAACAATGCTAAGATGTACTCTTTACTGTATCCTGCCATTATTACTCCTAAAGGTATGAAAAACAGTCTAACAAACACTATTATTGAGACAACCTTTTGCCCTAATATTAACAACCACATAACCTTACCAATGGAGTACAAATTTAATATGTCTCATAGTCACACTCTACAAATCAGAGCAACACAAATCTTACAATGTTACCTTATACCTGCACTGGGTTTCACCACAGTGCTTTAAGATGTTTATACTACTGTTATTCATATGTGTGATTTAGTATTTATGTGTCCGCTAGTTAATTTGCTATTATAATTTATAAGAAGACTCTGTTTAATCTGCCTACTTGGTAAGCCAGTAAACACAACAAACACATTCTAAGTGTATTCTTGGCTTACAAGGGGGCCCCCTCACCTGGTGGGTAGGCTCGACAGTGTCCACTCAGTATACATGGTATAGCTGCAGCAATTCATGGGTCCCTACTGAACAAGATTGCATTGTACATCTCTAAGGAACAGTAATTAAAATATTTCTTTTCTTTTCAAAACAACCATATTAGACAGACTAATAGGCCAATCTAGTTCTGTTTATGCCACAATTTCTTTCATCCTATCCAAATTACATCCACTATGAGTATATCCACTATTACTACTTTTGTAGACTAAGCAACTATTTGCTGACTGAAATCCCTATGTCCCACACATTTGAACACTGAGCAATGCCCATTTATCCAGATCACCACATTTTAGTATTAGACAGGCGTATCGACCATCCTCATACACCTACTCTCTTCCCTCCCCTTTTTCCAAGTGACCGAATCTACCCTTATAAAAACACCAATTGACAGATTTGCCATAAACACCTCTCTAACACTCTCTCTCAATTTATAACATAGTGTTGACTCTATAACTTTCTCCTTTTTTTTTTCCTCTCCCACCTCCCCCCTCCCGTTCATCATGTCCTTAACGTGCTCGTGTCATAATGTCAGAGGCCTCAATACCACTAACAAGAGAAGTAGATTAATGAGATATCTTTCCCACACTAAATCCCAGATAGCATTCCTCCAAGAGACACATTGGATTGAAGGTTCCACTATACCTCTAAAATCCAGAATATACCTGGTAATTGAAACAGCTTCTTTTTCAAGTAAATCCAGAGCAGTGGTGATATTAATACACAAAAACATCCTATACGAAAAACTAGACATACATGTAGATCTCCAAGGCCGGTTCATAATTCTAAACTGTAAGCTAGATAAAGTCCCCTACACTCTCGCATGCTATTATGGCCCCAATTCAGGTCAAATTAAGTCCCTGAGAAAAAAAATTCAATTTTTATCCACACATAAAACAAAAAATCTGCTCCTGGCGGAAGATTTTAACATGCTCCTAGACACCACACTAGATAGACACTACCCCAAACATAGGCCTTGTGACTCCCCTTCTATTAGAACTACTAAGCAGTTTAATAATTTACTAGCTCAGTACAATCTCTTTGATGTCTGGCGCACCCTCCATCCCACCACTAGAGACTACTCTTATTACTCTGCGGTACACAATACCTACACGAGAATCAATCATATTTTTTTGTGAACCAAGTCTCCTGGATTGCATATGATCTATACACATGCCCAACTGCACATGGTTGGACCACTCTCCTGTTCAGATGACTCTCAGCTCTCCAAACACAATGTCTTCCAGGCCCACCTGGAAGATGCCTGAATTTCTTATTAGCTCCCAAATTTATGTTCAGTACCTACAGGAGGAAATTGCACACTTTTTGACAGTTAATGGTAATGGCTCGGTTAATGATCACTGTCTCTCAGGAGCTTTCAAGGCATACTCTAAGGGTTTACTTATCAAACTCAGAGCTGAACACAAGAAAAAACTAGGAGACACTTTAGCGCAACTGCAAGTTTAACTTCGTAACTTAATCTCTAATTACGTAAACACATTAGACAATAATATACTAACCCAAATAGAAACAACTAAATTCCAAATTGAATCCATAGAAACTAAAAGAGTCCAATCACAGTTACATACACTGAAACAAACTTTTTACGCCAAGGGAAACAAAGCTGACCACTTGCTAGCTAATAAATTGTGACAACGCACAGCAGTAGCTCACATTCCTTACATTAAAACACCAGATGGCTTAGTCCGCTTACCAACTGATATCAGCAAAGAATTTGCCAAATACTACTCTACTTTGTATAATTTACAACAGACATTAAAAAATTCCTAGACTCATTATATTTGCAAACACTAACTAAAGATCAAAGAGAATTCCTAGATTACCCTTTTAGTGAAGAAGAAGTGTCTGCGGCCATCAAGTCTTTAAAATCTCACAAAGCCCCTGGACCAGTTGGCTACACTGCCCTCTTTTACAAAAAATTCCATTTAAATATTTCCCCTATACTAACTAGAGTATTTTCAACAGCAAGACGTACAGGCAATCTCCCTCCTGAATTTCTATAAGCAAACATAATCACCATCCCGAAACCAGGAAAGACACCTAATGTTTGTGAAAAATGTTGCCCTATATCTCTAATTAATATTGACATGAAGTTTCTGGCCAAATTGTTGGCTGCTAGACTGAAACAAATTCTCCCCTCAGTAATAGACTGGGATCAAGTTGGATTCACACCAGGGAGATAAGGCCCTGATAATACAAGGCGTATCCTTAATAGTTACTTTGAAGCCAAAAAACAAGGGGTCCCCTGTACAACGCTAGCACTTGAGCAAAAAAAGGCCTTTGATAGAGTTATTTGGAATGATCTTTTTGAGGTCTTAGCTAAATTTGGTCTTCCCTCACAATTTTGCACTTGCGTTAGAGCATTATACTCTTCCCCTTTAGTGTCTATTAGAGGACTAGGATTTCATTCTCCTTCCTTTCCTGTCACAAATGGAACAAGACAGGGGTGTCCCCTGTCCCGTTAATATTGGCGTTAGTCATGGAACCCTTAGTGGAAGCTATCAGAATGAATTTAGATATCAAGAGTGTGGAGATCTCTGGAGTACAACAAAAAAAACACACTTTTTGCTGATGATTTAACCATATTTCAAGGCGACCCATCTCACTCTCTCCCTGCCCTTTTTAAGCTCTTACATTCATTCGGACAAATCAGCTACTATAAGTTAAATGTAAACAAGACGGATGTATATACTATAAACCTTCCAGATAGTGAATATGCGACACTTAAAATATACACAATTAATAGGTCACAACAGAGAATCAAACATCTGGGAGTCTTTCTGTTCTGTAATATTTCTACAATAATCGAACCCAACCTTTATACACTCCTGCAGAAATTTCAAAAAAGTACTGAAGGTTGGAATGTTCCCTGCATATCTTGGCTAGGCAGAATAGCCACCTTCAAAATGACCCTTCTCCCTAAACTTACCTATCTTTTCCGTTCCCTTCCCATCCCTAAATCCCTGAAGTTTCAGCAAGTAAGTAATCATTATATTTGGAGGAACAAACATCCAAGAGTGGCCACGAGAATTATGCAACAACCGATTAGCTGGAGCCCCTAACTTGGCTCTATACCAGGAGGCCTCCAGACTAGCCCACATACTACTATGGAACTCAGAATTTTGCAATAGTAAATGGTGGATACTTGAACAGGCATATCTTCCCAACACATTATCTTTATCTGATCTTATATGGCTACCTAAGCACATCAGGACCTCTTTTGATATTCAGAATCCCATTATCTTATTTGCCTTACGCTTCTGGAATAGAGTTCAGTCATTACCGCAGATTGCCCCTCACCCGCACACTCACTCTCTGGCTTCTTTAGAGCCCTTAAAGACTCTCATCCATCACTGTGGCAGGAGTATGGCATCAACTGTATCGCCAAACTTTTCCCTAATGGCAGACTGATTACTCTTCCTCAATTTAACACAACCTACAATCCTCCACAACTCTTGAGGTTTGAGTTTTGGAGACTCCGCAGTTTATTAAAATCTTGGGGATTTCTAGTTCAACCTTTACGTTAGCCCACTAACTGGGAAAAAAGATGGATATCCATGAAAAGAGTTTCAAAAGCACTATCGATCTCATATAGAGATATGCTCAATCCACCAGTAGTCTATAAATCGGCATACATCATATCTTGGGAAAAAGCTTTTCAGTTTCATGCTGACCAGGATGAGTGGTCAATAGCTTTCTTGCACACCAGACAAGCTCTTCATTCCATTACTCTATTGAAATTGTTCCTTAAAGTATGCACTCAATGGCATCTCATGCTTTTAAGACTTTTTAAAATCTCGCCCATAAACTCCCTTTTATGCTGGAGGGGGTGTGGCATGGTGGGGGCGCAAGCACATATTTGGTGGGAATGCCCTATACTAAAGCCTTTTTGGAACTTACTTGCTAGTAAATGCACCAGCTTAGACCCCTTACTAAGGTGTACCCGACAAACAATCCTGGAGTGATGTTGTTAGAACGGTGAGCTATGTAGAAATCATGGAGATCCCGATCTTCACCCATAACAATAAACTAAATGTTCATTGCCAGATCTGGGATGAATGGGAACAAATAAAATAATTTTCTGGGTCGTCTGGCATGTTAGAGTGAATACGTTGCTCCTGTACAAAAACCCTTCCTTTTTTCATTAACTCTCTCCCCTTTTTTCTCTCTCTCTCTCTCTCTCTCCTATTTCTTACCTATTTCAACACGAATGCTTAATGCCACTTATTAGTCGAGTTTTAATCTTCAAATTCAACTTTTTTTTTCCTCTTATTCCCCTCCATTGCCGCAGTACATATTTTTACTATTACACAATAAATCTTGTCTCGCTGCATTATGACTGCTGAACTGCCATATTATTTGACCATGCTTGTATTCTAATTAATATTGCTCATTGATGTATTCCCTAAATGCATCTGTTTTTTTTGTCTGACTGTAATTCTTATGTTTATTCTTTAATAAAAACATAAACTTCACATGTATACAGCTTGCAAGTTAAAGGTACAATAAACCTTACAATTTTATATAAAAATGTTGTTATGTTTAATGAAACAACTTTGCAATACATTTTCATTCTTTATTTTGCCCCCTTTATATGCAATTTAGCTCTGGAAATTGAGCTATTTCTAACTGTCATACCTTGCTGACTTCTCAAGACATAGGGGCCTATTTAACAAGGTGCGGACGCACATCGTTAAATGCTTCTTGTGAACTGCTGGTGCAATGCCGCCCCCTGCAAATTCACGGATGATCCACTGCTGGGCTAATAATTTAAAAGAAAATTATAAAATAAATTGATTTAGTTTTCTGGGATGTCGGGGTGGAGAGCGAAATTGCATGGGGGGGGCAAGAAAATGTTTGCCCAGGGTCCAGTCAATATTAAAGACGGCCCTGGCTGGGGCGGACCTAGCCGCAGTGGAGAGCAGACGTGTTTTGCAAGAGCTCCGTCTGATATATTTTCCATAAGCTTTAATATCCCTGGTTATGCCTAAAAATTTTACCTTCCACATATCTATCTACAAGCTACTTGAGACCCTGCAGAGATTGGGACAATATATAAAGTCCGAAATTTCTAGAGAAGTCGCTGAGGACCTTTCAAGTTGCGGGCCTTCATAGTCGACGTCGCTGCGCCAGGACACATACCTTGCTGCCGCCAGCCTAAATTGGCAGAGTCGCTATACTCCGGAGGGTCGGGGCTCCGGAGTAGCTGTGCGACATATACTTACCCAGCTTAGACACACTGCCAACTGAACCTACGAAATAGCGGTTCCCCACGTGGCCTATCGCTTAACCCGGCGGAGATCTGAACGGCTCATCTTGATCTGCCTGAGGTACCGGACGTCTAGCCTGACATAGAAGTCCCAGCACAATCAAACTCCTGACAGGTTGCTGATTGCGAACAGCCGGATAATCTGAGGTGGAGATCCCCGGAGTTTTGGCGCGGAAGCCCGCCATCTTTCCTGTAACCGGCTACGCAGCAACTGCCCTCTGCATTCTCCTAGCACCAGCAAGCAGGTACAGTGACCGGAAGATTTGGGGTAAGAACTTTACACCCCAGCCCACACGCACGACACAGCCTATATGTACTTTATTGGCAAGGGCCTATTATAAATAGGAGAACTGAGCATTACATAGACATATCAAGCCTATATAAGGGACTTATCTTGGGCTGCTTGTACTGACACAGTGGGGAGATTGAAGAATATAGGTCTCAGCAAATTAGTAAAAGGCTACGCATCTCACTCCAGGGACTCCACGTGTTTATGCTGGTGTGAAGCAACTAAGCCCAGTCATATAAACTCTGACACTTTGATCTATATGTAGTATAACCTACTCTAACTGGTACTTTCTATAACGGAACTCTACCTTTCACACATAAACTGTCTGCAAGCACAGGGGAGTTCTGGTCCACTTGTGTGACTTCTGAGCCTAGCTTCTATCATAAAGGGGCCAACCACTCAAGTCCCGTATAGACACTGGGAATAAAGAGGCCCTGCTACATTATTTCCAGAGAACAGCTATCAGTGCAATTTTCATGCATAGAGGGCCACTGGCTCAATGTAACTGCTCTTTGATATATATTCTAAGCTGCTGCGTCAGCTCAGGTGTCTCTGTAACTCCTCAGTACAGGGTGTAGTGTACATTTCTTAACCTGCCTTTTTCTCCACAGGGAATTTGACCTGTTTGTCTCATCACTCACTGGGTGATTATAACTTAAGGCTATATCCCACCACATATACACTCTCTCCACCCCTTTCCTGCTGTAGATGGTTATAGCAGGTCATACCCAACTCCCTTTTTCCGACATGGCCCAGTGAGGGCAAGGTTCCCTGGAGAGAGTGTACGGTAAAGTTAATATGTTGGCCAATCATATGTGACAATTGTGCAAGTCCTATTACTGATATAACGCATATTGAATCACTACTTTCTGTTATTAAGATTCTATTGCTCATTGCTCATATCCCTCCTAAGCATCAAAGTATGGTGTTTGTTGCATAAAGTGTTTGTTTCTCCATAGGACACCATATTCGTTTGCATCTTTACTCACAGGGTGCCTATAAAGGAGGGATTAATCTCATCTACTATAGTCACTCTCCACCCCTTTCCTGCTGTGTGAGACTGCAGCAGGTCACACCCAAGCCCCATCCAGTGAAGGCAAAGCTCCCTGGAGGGAATATATACCACGGATATTATATAACCAGTTCTTGTGTGACGCTAAGCAGGACACTCCATTGATACATAGTACATTGCTACAATTCTCCCTGTCTGCAGGTAATATGCTGAACATGGCTGCCTAATCTAAGATTGACATCAGGGGGACTATGTCACAATTTTCTCCAATTTACTCTCTATAGTTGCTATTCTACATTTCAGTGCAATTCTAGTATAGGTATTAATTCTATCGATAGTTTCCTCAGTGATGACCCCTATATGCCTGAGATCCAAAAGAACTATTTGCTGGAACTTATATACTTCATATTGACTCATAATTATTTTAAGTTTTTAGACAACTTTTATCTTCAAATCAGAGGAACGGCCATGGGGACCAGATTTGCTCCCAGCTTCGCCAATTTGTTCATGGGAACTTTCGAATCTAATTACATCTACAATGCGAGGTGGGAGCAAAATCTGGTCTTCTATGGCCGATATATAGATGATCTGTTATTTATTTGGAAGGGATCATTGGAATCCCTTACTGCCTTTCAACATGAACTTAATAATAACAACATGGGTATCCAATTTACTTGGAACATCCAAATAGATAAGATCGATTTTTTAGATGTCACTTTAATGTGGGGCAGTGACAATCGTGTTCAGTCATGCACTTTCTTCAAGAAAGTAGATAGCAATAATTTTTTGGATTATTATAGCAATCATTACAGTAGTTGGAAAACAAATATTCCATATAGTCAGTTCCGGAGAATTCGGCGTAATTGTACCGATATTAAAACATATGATGCACAAAGCCTTATCCTTAAGAACAAATTTAAAGAAAAACATTACCCAAACGAATTAATAGAATTTGGTTTTCAAAAGGCACGTTCTCTTAACAGAGAAGACCTACTGAAACCCAAGGCAAAAAATATCACGGACAAAGAAAACTCAAATTATGAATCCTCTTTTATAACTAGATATAATGATAATCATAAAGAAATCAAAAAAATTCTGTCCAAACATTGGCCATTACTCAAACGAGACCCTATATTCAAATCCATTTTACAAGAAAAACCCAGATGTACTTTCAAAAGAGCCCCCACAATAAAAGAGAAGCTAGCACCCAGTAAAGTTGTAATGTGTAGACGTATGTCCAATACCTCGCATAACTACTCTTCAACTGCATTGATGTCCAACATAGGAACTTTTAGATGTAATACAAGTAAATGCCATATGTGTAGATATATCACCAATGGTGCAAAAAATATTATTTCCAACAACAGAGGGGAATCTTTTGCGATTAATCAAAGAATAACATGTCATTCCAACTATGTAATATACTGTATAACATGTTTGTGTGGCCTAAAATATATAGGCCACACCTGTAGAAAAATCAGACAGAGATGGTCAGAACATTTGAGATGTATTCTTAAAGGATCTGACAATTACAGCACTTCTAGGCACCATTTTTCTACACATGGCAAAAATAAATGTGTAATGAATATTACCCCTTTAGAAACTATCCCCGCTGTTAGTTATCAGAATAGAATGACCAAGTTACGCCAGAGGGAAACATTCTGGATTTACAAATTTAAATCTTTATATCCTGAGGGTCTTAATGAAGTTATAGACTCCGCTGCTTTCTAATCCAGTCATTCTACACATTATAAATAATGAATATATCCTTCTTTATTACATATACGATATTTCAGTTTGATATACATGCGCATATATATTTATCATTATTACATACACTTCCATTTACATCCATACACTCCTAATCCCTCGCTACATTGCACATATTATTTTTCATTAACTCCAACACCCCACTTCCTTATTATCATTCTATAGCTACACACACATTATTTCACACCTCTCACTCACACTTATAAATATCCCTATACACTGGTCCCTCATACACCACACCCTATATTTTATCAAGTTATAGACACATATGTCTTATGTTCTAGTTAGAACAACACTATATAAATGAACACTTCATCATAGGTCACAATTTATATGTCATTGAGCCATATATATTTCCTTTCACGAACACACTAACAGTATCACACTAGTTTAGTTATATTTTATATATATTATTAAATTATATCACACTAAATTTATATAGATTACATATGTATATATCACCATATTGTGATTTTTCAAATTGATTTTTTTCATAATCATACATATTGATATATTGCCACATACTTAGTATAGAACATATGAACTATACACTTAGTGTAGTTTATATGTTCTTGCACGTAATACCTACACATAACACTCTCACTACATATCATATATTATATGACACATTAGCATAGTAATAGCCCACACTTTAATATACAGGTAACACACTTATAGAAACACATCACATATCGTGATATCACGACATACTGTTACATCTATACATATAGTTATCAAGTTCTAATATCGATATAGTCCTCGATACAAATACCTCCACAATTTTCACCATCTCTTCTAGGTTATTGTTGTATTTTCTTTCCACATACATGCACTAATTACCTTTAATCTTAATTCTTTTGTAGACTCTTGACAGAGTTATTTCTTTAGTGCAGCTAGTTACATCTTATCTATTCTTACGGAGCAATCTTATTGGCGCAGACAGACACACCTTTTCTATTAGGTATAAACCATTTATTTCTGAAATTGCTATATATATTTTTTATTAGTTTTTCACTACCTTTATTTAATATCATATACACACTGTCATAATACAATAAACTTCTATACATTGCATATTATATATACACATCACGATATTGTGATTCTTTTAATATGGATTTTATCCTTATATTGATTAAACCATTGGCTCAAAGTCACCTCCATATATCATTCAAGATACGTTCACATCTAGGCTTAGTTCTATTGCTTTTTAACCTAACACATACATAATATCATCCATCACATCATTACACACTATTCTATAATTGCACACTCACAGCTAACATTTTATTATTTAGAGAATACACCCTCTAAATCACATCACACTCATCGTGATATCGCGATAGTAAGATACATCTCCGTACTTAGCGGCAAGTTACAGTATCGATATATTTCATGTTTAAATATATTCTATTACCATTAGCACTGTATCTAGGCTACACTAGCATCCATTATCACTCAATCCATTCATAAGTTCCATACATTTCTAATTTCACTAATAATACAATACTCACAGATAGAGTAATTTCATTGGTGCAGTCAGACACACCTTTCTTATTAGGTTCAAACCATTCACTTTTAGAATCGGGACACATCCTCCTGGTGTATTTCCACTGTGCATTTTAGAATGAAAACATTTGGTTAACTATATATGCTTTCATAGTATGAAAATAACGCATTAGCGTAAGCATGTTTAGATTAGAAAAAGTTTGTTTGTCCCAAATATTCGCGATCAACATTGCATCTATTTATGTGATATCTATCGCTTTTGTGTTCACTCACAAATATGTTTAACATTACAATGTATAAATCCGCTTTTGTGTTCACTCACAAATATGTTTAACATTACAATGTATAAATAAGGTCTTATTTTATATTTGTACCTAACTGACATGTTGTCAGGAACTGACGTATGTAATCAGTATAACACCTGTTTTTACGATTGTTCAGCTGTTTAACATTTAGAGCACACCAGCATATAAGAAGGAGTCTCCAATCCTGTTAGTATTATCAGCCTGAGGAAAAAGCGCGGTCAGCGCTTAGAAACACGTAGCATTATTTTCACAGATCTATTGTTTGACCTGTGTTTGTTTTTATATATTTTATTAAAAACTTTTTACTATCTTTTACTGGAGTCCTTCGTTATACTTTATCCATCGTTTACCAGCAGTGGTTCTGGGGCATTCATCTCACTGCAGCAGCACAGCCTGGATATATATGTGCACTAGGTCACTGAAATATACCTAGTACGCCTCACTTGCACTACAGTGTGCAACACAGTCTGTGAGTATTCCCTTGTGACCACAATTCAACATTCACTTTATCTTCACAGCTGATTTGCACTAGGGGTCGCCCTCTTGTTCTCTTTATTTGACTGAATTCTGGTTGCCTACACTCCTCCAACTGAGGACAGGAAACAGAGCATGCCCCAAAACTCTAAAAGAAGACCAAGGCTATCTCAACCACCCAAGAAGACAGTGGCTGACCACTTTAAAGGCCATTTATCTAATAAAGCTCAGGCATACCGAGACTCTGCTTCTGTGATGGATGACAGCGAATCTGACAACAGCATTGATTCCCAAGCTCCCACATCAGACGCAATAGCTACATCTATTGTTGATGTTCTCACCAAACGGATGAAGCTCCTTCAAGACACGTTAACTAAAGAAATAAAAGGTTCTACAGCGGAGCTACGCAGAGAGATTGCATCACTGGGAGAACGGACGGAAACTCTAGAGCGCAAACAAGAAGATCTTACGGTTGATCAGGCTCATCTTCTAGCATGTTCCCAGAGCTTGGCAACCCAGTTATCAGATCTAGAGATAAAGCTGGCTGATATGGAGGACAGGTCCAGACGGAATAATTTGAGGTTCCGGGGGATACCTGAAGATATTGGCTCACAAGACCTGGAACCCTATGTCCTAGAGTTTTGTAAGACTATACTGCCTGATACCGACCTTCCTATTAGACAGGGTCCACAGAGTGGCAAGACCAAGGTTGGTATCTCAAGATAAGCTGAGAGATGTCCTTGCTAGGATACATTTTTTCACCCATAAGGAGAAGATACTGAGGGAGTTAGCCAATAAACCTCAACTACCAGCTAAATTCCAGCAGATCTCTGTCTTTCCAGACATCTCAAGCTTCACTCTGCAAAGAAGAAGAACCTTCAGGAACATTACCCAAATCCTAAGAGCAGAAAACATTAGATATAGATGGGGATACCCGACAAAATTAATAGTCTCAAAAAATGGGGAAACCCATACCATTCTCACCCTTCAGGAGGGATTTGATTTATTAAAAGAGTGGGATCTGATAACGCCTGAATCCAGAACAAGAAGGGACTCAATATCTAATACATCTGGCTCTGATACACTCTCTCTGACCCTTCAACTTAAATTGCGAGCTGGAGCCCCAGACTTCACACCTGGGCCACAAAAGATTCCTATAGGAAAACAAATATCCCCAGCTGCTGTTCTTCTGAGGGACAGAAAGTGATACGATAGCACTCTTTCAAACAATATATATGCCATTACAGGTTCTGTTGTGTGTACTTATGTTTCTGTTTAGATATCTGTTTCATGTTGAGGAGGGGGAGACTCGGGATTTCTCGTTAGAAGCAGAAACTCTGCCCTGAGGCGTTTTGCCTCTATTTACTAAACACCCTTTTTCCAGATGATGAGGGTCGCGAATATCTCCCCTTCCCCAAATAGTTTATGCTACAAATTGTTTCACAGACATATAGTAAGAATTGTTCAAAACTAAATCTAGATCCAACTGGAATTTGAATATATGGTTATAACATAAAATAGACCAATAGCACTGAATGTAAACTTATGCTACTATGTTAGTTCATTTGAGTTATGATTGTTGTCCTGAAGTTCACACTCCCCCCACAGATAGTCAATCTACTTATACAGGTTGATATACTTGTACCGCCCCCCCCCCCCTCGTATACGCAAATTATATTTGTGATATCCCCTTTTAAGGGGACTGGAGAAGTTAGTCTAATTCCTAGATACGCTTCTCCTTTTGATGATCCGACGGGTCATCATACTTGTTAATACACTTACGCTTTAAGTAAATAAACCTGAGTAAGCTCGGTTTAATGTTAACGATATAGGTCGTACTTTTTATATCGCATAAATAGTCCCAGGCTAATTGTGCTTCTTCCTCCAGGTAACAGATATAGACTCCTTGGAATTTGGTCTCCTGAGACCTTTCTGAACATAGACCAGAACTTCTTAATCTGAGACTACCAGGAGTCATATTTGGGTGTGCAGATCCAGGCGGGGTGAGTTTTGTACCTAAATCCTATTTCTTTCTCCTCTACCTTTTCCCTTCTCACCCCTCCAGCTTCCTAGGCCTACAAATATGTCGATTCCCAATAATATCTATTTGCAACACTGAATGCTAAGGACCTCAACTCACAAGACAAAAGAAGTATGCTTACAAACACCATGAAGGCTCTCAAAATACAAATTATCTTTCTACAAGAGACACACTGGTTAGCGTCCTCCCAGGCCCCATACAGAACCCCAGATTACCCCACGGTGATTTTAGCCTCTCACTCTGAGAAATCTAGAGGGGTAGCTATTGCCATACATAAAACTATACATTTTGAACATATTCATGTAGAGAAAGACTCTCAGGGTAGATATCTATTACTCACCTGTAAACTTAACGGTATTTTATTCACATTGGTAAATATTTATGCCCCTAACCAAACACAACCCAATTTCTTGAAAGGGATACTGTCTAAAATAGAGAAATATAAGACTGGAACTCTGATTCTGGGGGGTGACTTTAATATGGTGTGTGACCCCCTAGTTGACAAGAAGGTTCAGAGGGGGAAAAAAAATTGACGCATATACCATAAATACTGCCAACAGATTTCGTCAGCACATAATCCAGCACAATCTTTATGATATTTGGAGGGCGTACCACCATAATGACAGAGACTACACATACTTCTCTAGGCCTCATCACTCTTACTCGAGACTGGACCATTTTTTCACTGACTCATGGACACTCGACAGAGTTTTAATGTTGCATATAAAGGTCTGTGCTTGGTCGGACCATGATATTCTCACGTTTACTCTCTCCACTGACCTAACAACTATGTCTAGGCCTAGCTGGAAATTCCCTAAACAAGCACTCCAGGATAAACCTTTTAGGACATCCCTCCAGAACTCTATAATTGAATTCCTAAGACTAAACAAAACTCCAGGTATGCCATCCCAAACAGTTTGGGCTGCCCTGAAGGCGTATGTGAGAGGGATCTGTATTCGGAGACAGGCGAAGCTTAGGCATCAGTTGAAAGCCCCTCTGGGCCTTTTTATGACAGAACTGCGACTGGCAGAACAAGAAAATAAGAATTCCCCATCGGGCCCCCTAGCTGATAAAATCAAAACGCTTAGAGCGCAAATAGCAGATAGGGAGCTGGAGAGAGTAAAAGAATCCCATACTCGATTCAAAAAGTTACTATATTGTCAGGGTAACAAAGCCTCAACGCTCTTAGCACACAAACTGAGAGGTAGAACCGCGGCAGCTAGAATATTGTCACTCAAACAAGGGACTATATCGGTCTCTTCACCTAAAGAAATTGGGCAAACTTTTGCGGCCTACTATTCTGATTTATACCATCTCCACCCTTCAATGGCTGGTGAGGAATCCCCTATACCAAAAGTGAAGGATTTCCTACAAAATCTTAACCTGCCTACTCTATCAGAGGAGGATAAAGAAACGCTTAAGGCCCCATTCTCTCTAACTGAAATTAACTTAGCCATCAAGCATACCCAAAATAATAAAGCCCCGGGCCCAGATGGGTACCCGGCGTCCTTTTACAAGCTCTTTAAGGCTTATTTAAATAAAATCCTTCTCAAGGTTTTCGGAGGCCCGAGAGTCAGGTCTGTTTACTAAAGAATATCTGCAGGCAATAATTCTACCTATTCCCAAGCCAAACAAAGACCCAACACAATGTACCAGTTACAGACCAATCTCATTGATTAATGGAGATGTAAAGCTCTATGCCAAACTTTGGGCCAACCGCCTTAATACTCTACTCCCGAAGGTAGTACATTCAGATCAGGTCGGGTTCACCTTTGGTAGGGAAGGGCCAGATAATTCTTGAAAAATGCTGGACATCCTCACAGAGGCGTCTCGTTTAAAACTTCCCATGCGTACTTGCTATAAACTACTCAGACATTATTAAAGAGGTCACTGAGCTCACCACCACATGGAACTTTAAAGAGATCTCATGGCTGGGCCGCATAGCATCTTTCAAGATGACGGTTCTACCCAAAATTCTTTATTACTTTCGCTGCATTCCTCTCAATGTTCCTAGTGCCCTTATAGATAAGCTCCAATCTCTTGGTCAAAAATATATCTGGGGTAAATCCAAACCTTGTATTGCAGCAAAGATACTTCAGAAAAAGTACGAACAAGGAGGTGTAGCTATGCCTAGTATTCGCGGGTACTATGAGGCTGCCAGGCTCTCACAAATTTTAGCATGGGCAGACAAGGGTGAACCGCAAGGATGGAAGATCATAGAGGCTTGTGATCTCCCTATAGGTTTGGGCTTAGCTGACCTGCCATGGATCCCTAACTATCGGTTAGACACTCTGGGAATAAAGAATGTCATTGTTAGAGGAAATCTGAAAATTTGGCATAACCTTAGGAATCTACCAGAGGTTGCTCCACACCCATCTCCTATACAATCTTTGCCCGCTTTGCTCGCAGCCCTGCCTGACACACATGTGCAGCGCTGGGGTGTTTGGGATTTGAAACTGATCTCCCAGCTATATCCCTCGGGCACTCTGGTCATCCCAAGCAATATAGGATCTGTCATTCAAAACCCCCCCGTGTGGGTTAAATTTGAATACTCTAGACTATACGCTTTCCTGATGTCTTGGGGATTCCCTAAAGGCCCCAATAGACCTTTGACTGCCTGGGAAAAATTGTGGCAACTCCCTGTTAGGACCCCTAAACTTATCTCATTCCATTATAGCTTACTACAGTCGTCCACGAACAAGGACAGACCTTGGCAACTTAGAGCTTGGGAGGGAGACTTGTCCAGACCAATTACTGATAAAGATCTACACATGGCTATGACACTAACCAAGAAGACAGTACACTGCGCGAACACTCTAGAATCGAATATGAAATTGTTTCTGAAATGGTATTATACGCCCTCTAGACTTTCACAGATGTTTCCTACAACATCCCCTCTCTGTTGGAGAGACTGCGAATTAAGAGGTTCAGATATACATATATGGTGGGACTGTCCTAAGTTAAAGCATCTGTGGACACAAGTGTCCTCCCTCTGTTCTACCCTTGGGCTGAATGGACCACTTACCCCTGATATAGCTCTACTACACATATTTCCGCGAAATATTCTGGCCCCCTTGTCTAAACTATTAATCTTTGTTCTCGCGGCCACTAAGTTGGTGATAGCGAGAGCTTGGAAACAGACACAGCCCCCAGACATTACAGCTATCACCTCCATAATGCAGACATATGCCAAGATGGAACAGGGTTACTACTTTAATATGGATAAAGAAGATCTTTACTGGAAGATCTGGGAACCTTGGTTTCATTACCAAGAAAACTCTAGATAGATGGGCGGACCCTGACTTTTGTTACAGACCCCCCCATCTGCTCTCTTTTATCTGCAATCACTGACCCATATTCTCTCCCCTCCTTTTTCTGTTCCCCTCTCCCCCACCCTCTCTTCTCATACTATGCAACCTACTATCCCTACCCCAGCCCTTACTCTCCACTGCTCCTATTTCTTCTGGGGCGGCTTGCCCCGCCTGGAGATGCACACTGGAATTGATCCGTCGGGTCACTGAGAGAAGCATGGTAATGGTTTTCCCTAGGCTGACTTGTTGAAATTACTACAATGTTGAGTGAATATCTATGATTATTGCATTCTACCAATCACTATAATTAAGGTCAGTCAAAATGTAATGTCCTTTTTCATATGTTTTTGTAAACTAAAAAACCCTTGCGGGTGTATGGTATAACCTGTGTTTGCTTATGGTGACATTCTCACTATGATTTCAGAAAGACCTATGTATATACAAGAAACTGTCTAACATGTTATTGTCATTAACAAGTTTATCTTAAAATAAAAAATTACTTTTGGAAAAAAAAAAAAAGACGGCCCTGGCTATAGTTTAAAAATAATTAAATTTAAACAGAAACTTTGATTAAACTTAAAGTTGTACAACTTTTAAACTAAAATGTAATTGTGCTGAAATTTGTAGCTTTGTAGCTATTGCTAGTGACTACAAAACTGCCAAATTCTATTGAAATTTTTCAAGCTATTTTAGTTATTTAATGCAGAAAAAAGTGTTTTTACAGAAAAAAATCCATAGACTTGCAATTTGAATTTGTTGTCAGTTCTACAGCTAACATAACTAAATGTATTGTCATGAAACTTAACATACTAAGCTGATGTCTTTTGACTTGAAATTATTTCATACAAATTTGCCTTTTTTGCAACAGTCCACAGTCCAGTAAAGTTGGTCAGTTATGACACCAACTTACATGCTCAGTAGGGTGCTTTTTCAGCACATTATCAATGTAGTTGCAGTGCAGATGTCTGTCAGCAGGAGGAGCATGTAATCAGCTTACATTGCTTTATTGTGGTCTTATGGTATTTCACTGAAATCTCACAAGATTTCACAGTGAACTTTCTTAAACTGAGGTGGAAAATAAAATGACTGTATGCCAGATGCACACTGTCTTGTAAGCCCTGGGGAATGTGGCTACTGAGGACACTTTGGGGTAAAATATTTTTTACATAGACACATTCAGGTGATATTTTCTAGGCAACTTTTTACAGCTATGTTGCATCACTTTCATGTTACAAGTAATTCAACATAGAAAGTAATAAAGCCCTCTTGGATAGTGAATATCACAGAATATAAATTCACAGTTTGCAGCAAATACAAATTAAATTGCACTGTTTTCACTATAATTTAACTTGCATTTACTTATAGTTCAGTAACATCACTTTTCTGTCAGGTAAATAGGTGTATTGTGAACTTAAAATAAACTTCACACGCATACAGCTTGCAAATTAAAGTTACAATAAACCTTACAATTTTATATAAAAATGTTATGTTTAATGAAACAACTTTGCAATACATTTTCATTCTTTAGTTTGCCCCCTTTTGATGCAATTTAGCTCTGGAAATTGCGCTATTTCTAATTGTCATAACGTGTATGCACCCTGCTGACTTCTCAAGGCTAACCCTGTTACAAATCTGTCTCTAAGGGGCTTTATTAGATAACAATTAAAAATGCACTTTTTACCAGAAATGTGCATTTGTTCTGAAAAAAATAAAAAACAAAAACGTGTTATTCATTGCATTTTTTATGAATGAATGAACAATCACCATATGAACAAATAAACAAATTTTGTTCATACATTCATTCATATTTGTTCAAAAGAGAAATACAGTCAGGAGAGAAGCCAATCACAAGAGATCAGGAAACCCAGAATGGATCGATTGCTTAAAAAGGGACACTCAGGTCAAATTAAATTTTCATGATTCAGATACAGCATGTAATTTTAAACAACTTTCCAATTTACTACCATTAAGAAAAATGTGCACAGTATTTTATATTTACACTTTGAGTCACCAGCTCCTACTGAGCATGTGCAAGAATTCACAGACTATACCTATATGCATTTGTGATTGGCTGATTGCCATCACATGATACAGGGGGAGTGGAAATATACATAACTTTGAAATTTGATAGAAAAAAATCTACTACTCATTTGAAATTCAGAGTAAATGCTATTGTATTGTCTTATCTTGCATTTGTTTATTATGAAAATCTAATGTGTTTACTGTCATTCTCAAACCTGACAGTGATGTGTGCAATTTCTTACCCAATCTTGACTTCCCATTTACCGGGCTAAAAAAAACACATTTAAACTCCAGTCTGAGCTAGCTCTGATCAGCAGGGCCAGATTGGGCCGCCGAAATATCAGGAAAATGCCGGTGGGCCAGGCCATCAGGGCCCACTGGTGGGCCGGCAGCTGCAGTGTGCACCGCACCGGGCGAGCAGCAGAGGAGAGCACAGTCAGTCACTACATCATTCATCAAAATCATTACAGGTGAGTGAGACTGTGAGACTGAGCGGCCGCTGACCGCCCTGCTTATTGGGCACAGTGAGTTTGAGTTGTGACACACATCATCATGATGATACAGCCAGAGCCAGGCTGCAGGCAGATTAACTCGAGTCGAATCAAGCAGCTGGCAGCTGCTGCTCTCACTTGCTCAGGATGCGGCAGTGTTGTGCAGTGTCGCCGCAGCTAAAGGCTGCTTAGTGCTCCGGCTCCAAATATGACGACATTTGCCTCTTTGTTCCTTTCTATGGTTGTGTTGGATCCTTCCTTCTTGTTATTACTCTGGATTTCTCTGAGTCCTAACTTCAATCTCACCCGTAGTCAGTGACATCACCAGTGGGAGCTGCTTGCAGCTTCCTCTCTGTCTGCAGCCATGGACTCTTGCCTGTCAATTTCCAACTCACTTGTTAAACTTCCACACTAATATTTCCTCATCCTCAGGGATATTAAGATCGCAGTAAGCCACATTCTATATTTATGGGAATCCCTTTTCAAACAGTCGGCTAGATTACGAGTTTTGCGTTAGGCTTAAAAAGCAGCATTAGCCGGTCCTAACACTGCTTTTTAACACCCGCTGGTATTACGAGTCTTGCAGGTACAGGTGTACCGCTCACTTTTTTGGCCAGACTTGGAAATACCACAAATCCACTTATGTAAATTGTGTATCCTCTTTTTTTCAATGGGACTAGCATAGCGCCGGTATTACGAGTCTGCCAAAAAGTGAGCGGTACACCCTCTCCTGTCAAGACTGGTACCGCATTTTAAAGTCAGTAGTTAAGAGTTTTACACTACAACGCCATAGCATAAAACTCTTAACTAAAGTGCTAAAAAGTACACTAACACCCATAAACTACCTATTAACCCCTAAACCAAGGACCTCCCACATCGCAAACACTAAAATAAAAATTTTAACCCCTAATCTGCCGAACCGGACATCGCCGCCACTATAATAAATATATTAACCCATAAACCGCCGCACTCCCGCCTCGCAAACATTAGTTAAATATTATTAACCCCTAATCTGCCGTCCCTAACATCCCCGCCACCTACCTACATTTATTAACCCCTAATCTGATGCCCCCAACATTGCTGCCACTATATTAAAGTTATTAACCCCTAAATCTAAGTCTAACCATAACCCTAACACCCCCTAACTTAAATATAATTAAAAGAAATCTAACTAAAAATTCCTATCATTAACAAAATTATTCCTATTTAAAACTAAATACTTACCTGTAAAATAAACCCTAAGATAGCTACAATATAACTAATAGTTACATTGTAGCTAGCTTAGGATTTGTTTTTATTTTACAGGCAAGTTTGTATTTATTTTAACTAGGTAGAAAGGTAGAATAGTTATTAAATACTTATTAACTATTTAATAACTACCTAGCTAAAATAAATACAAAAAATTACCTTTAAAATAAAACCTAACCTAAGTTACAATTACAGCTAACACTACACTATAATTAAATAAATTAACTAAATTAAATACAATTAAATAAATTACATACAATTACCTAAATTAAATTAAATTAGCTAAAGTACAAAAAAAACCCACTAAATTACAGAAAATAAGAAACAAATTACAGAAATTTAAACTAATTACACCTAATCTAATAGCCCTATTAAAATAAAAAAGCACCCCCAAAATAAAATAAAAAACCTAGCCTAAACTAAACTACCAAGAGCCCTTAAAAGGGCCTTTTGTGGGGCATTGCCCCAAAGTAATCAGCTCTTTTACCTGTAAAAAAACAACAACCCCCCAACAGTAAAACCCACCACCCACACAACCCCTCAAAATAAAAACCTATCTAAAAAAACCTAATCTCCCCATTGCCATTGCCATGAAAAGGCATTTGGATGGGCATTGCCCTTAAAAGGGCAGTTAGCTCTTTTGCCGCCCAAAGTCCCTAACCTAAAAATAAAACCCACCCAATACACCCTTAAAAAAACCTAACACTAACCCCTTGAAGATCGACTTACCGGGAGGCATCTTCATCCAAGCCATGCGAAGTGGTCCTCCAGACGGGCAGAAGTCTTCATCCAAGCCGGGCAGAAGTGGTCCTCCACACGGGCAGAAGTCTTCATCCATATGGCATATTCTATCTTATTATTGGCTGTTCCAATCAGCCAATAGAATGCGAGCTCAATCCTATTGCTGATAGGATCAGCCAATAGGATTTTTTCCTACCTTAATTCCGATTGGCTGATAGAATTCTATCAGCCAATCGGAATCTAAGGGATGCCATCTTGGATGACGTCACTTAAAGGTACCTTCATTCTGTGTTAGTCGTCGGATGAAGAGGATGCTCCACATCGGATGTCTTGAAGATGGACCTGCTCCGTGCCAGATGGATGAAGATAGAAGATGCCACCTGGAGGACCACTTCACACGGCTTGGATGAAGACGTCTCCCGGTAAGTTGATCTTCAGGGGGTTAGTGTTAGGTTTTTTTAAGGTTGTATTGGGTGGGTTTTATTTTTAGGTTAGGGACTTTGGGCGGCAAAAGAGCTAACTGCCCTTTTAAGGGCAATGCCCATCCAAATGCCCTTTTCAGGGCAATGGGGAGCTTAGTTTTTTTTAGATAGGTTTTTATTTGGGGGGTTGGTTGTGTGGTTGGTGGGTTTTACTGTTGGGGGGTTGTTTGTATTTATTTTTACAGGTAAAAGAGCTGATTACTTTGGGGCAATGCTAGGTAGTTATTAAATAGTTAATAACTATTTAATAACTATTCTACCTAGTTAAAATAAATACAAACTTGCCTGTAAAATAAAAATAAATCCTAAGCTAGCTACAATGTAACTATTAGTTATATTGTAGCTATCTTAGGGTTTATTTTACAGGTAAGTATTTAGTTTTAAATAGGAATAATTTAGTTAATGATAGGAATTTTTAGTTAGATTTCTTTTAATTATATTTAAGTTAGGGGGTGTTAGGGTTAGGGTTAGACTTAGATTTAGGAGTTAATAACTTTAATATAGTGGCGGCGACGTTGGGGGCGGCAGATTAGGGGTTAATAAATGTAGGTAGGGGGCGGCAATGTTAGGGACGGCAGATTAGGGGTTAATAATATTTAACTAATGTTTGCAAGGCGGGAGTGCGGCGGTTTAGGGGTTAATATATTTATTATAGTGGTGGTGATGTCCGGTTTGGCAGATTAGGGGTTACAATTTTTCTTTTAGTGTTTGCGATGTGGGAGGGCCTCGGTTTAGGGGTTAATAAGTTGTTTATGGGTGTTAGTGTACTTTTTAGCACTTTAGTTAAGAGTTTTATGCTACGGCGTTGTAGTGTAAAACTACTGACTTTAAAATGCGGTACCAGTCTTGACAGGAGAGGGTGTACCGCTCACTTTTTGGCAGACTCGTAATACTGGCGCTATGCAAGTCCCATTGAAAAAAGAGGATACTCACTTTACGTAAGTGGATTTGCGGTATTTCCAAGTCTGGCCAAAAAGTGAGCGATACACCTGTACCTGCAAAACTCCAAGCGGGCGTTAAAAAGCAGCGTTAGGACTGGCTAACACTGCTTTTTAAGCCTAATGCAAAACTCGTAATCTAGCCGACTATTTTCACTGCAGTTTTGGTTTGTTCCTGAAACGCTGTTTCTCACTTCTCTGCTGGAGCTGCGTTACCAACAATTACTAGCTGTAGTGTTTGTGACTGTAACAAATGATATACGTTCATCTGAGCATTCATTTTATATCCTCTTGTCACAAGCAACATTATAAACTATAGGCTCTGCAGTTGTGGTTCAAAATAGTAGAATAACTGTTCTTAACTTATTTATGTTATGACTTCATAAGCTACAACTTATTCTCTATTGGGAGCTGATTTGTTCAAAAAGTAAGACCTGACGTTACAAAGAGAGAGAGGCTGCACCACTTGGCCCTGCAGGTTTTAAGATTTAATGAAAGATTATTATCCCCGGCGGTAATAGAGAATGTAGCATGGGAAAAGCAGGCTGAAAACTATTTGTCCTCCCCTGCTATTGGCACCCTTAACCAGTGACATTATGCTAGCATAGTCAAATCATGGAGAAGTGCACTGTCTCCCAGAATGATGTCATCAGCTGCGGTCAGCTCAGTGGCGTATTTATGTTTAGTGCTGCCCTAGGCACTCAAAATTCTGCTGCCCCCTCTCAAAGGTTTTAGGTCTTTTTTTTCCACTACATATTTTTTTTGGGGCCAGTGTGTAAAATGTTTTTGTTTTGTTTGTTTGTTCATAACAAAAAGAAAATGGGCTAGCACAACACTTGCATACAGGTTGGTTGAATTGCATGCATCTCATACCATTTTCTCCCTGAAAAGGGGAGGGGAAAAAGAAAGAGAAAGAGAAAGCAGGAAGGGAGAGAGAAAGAGAAAGAGAAAGCAGGAAGGGAGAGAGAAAGAGAAATAGAAAGGGAGAGAGAAAGAGAAAGAGAAAGGGAGAGAGAAAGAGAAAGAGAGAGAGAAAGAGAAAGAGAAAGGGAGAGAGAAAGAGAAAGAGAAAGGGAGAGAGAAAGAGAAAGAGAAAGGGAGAGAGAAAGAGAAAGAGAAAGGGAGAGAGAAAGAGAAAGAGAAAGGGAGAGAGAAAGAGAAAGAGAAAGGGAGAGAGAAAGAGAAAGAGAAAGGGAGAGAGAAAGAGAAAGGGAGAGAGAAAGAGAAAGAGAAAGGGAGAGAGAAAGGGAGAGAGAAAGAGAAAGAGAGAGAGAAAGAGAAAGGGAAAGAGAAAGAGAGAGGGAGAGGGAGAGGGAAAGAGAAAGAGAAAGGGAGAGGGAGAGGGAGAGAGAAAGGGAGAGGGAAAGAGAAAGAGAAAGAGAAAGGGAGAGGGAGAGGGAGAGAGAAAGGGAGAGGGAAAGAGAAAGAGAAAGGGAGAGGGAGAGGGAAAGAGAAAGAGAAAGAGAAAGAGAAAGAGAAAGGGAAAGGGAAAGGGAAAGGGAGAGGGAGAGGGAGAGGGAAAGAGAAAGAGAAAGGGAAAGGGAAAGGGAAAGGGAAAGGGAAAGGGAAAGGGAAAGAGAGAGAGAGAGAGAGAGAGAGAGAGAGAGAGAGAGAGAGAGAGAGAGAGAGAGAGAGAGAGAGAGAGAGAGAGAGAGAGAGAGAGAGAGAAGAGAAAAGTGGTGAGGGAAAGAAAGGAGTGAAAGAAGGGAGCAAGGGAGGGAGTTGAGAGAAAGAAGGGAGGGAGGGAAAGAAGGGAGGGAATTAAGGGAGTCAGTTGAGGGAGGAAGGGAAGGAGAAAAGTAAAGAAGGGAGAGAGGAAGGGAGGGAAAGAAGAACAATCACTGCCCTTTACATGCAACAACATACAGTAATTACCATTATTCAAGTAATGAAACATTTTAAGTTACAAGCATACATTAGCAATGAGAGTTTATGATTAGACATCACAAGCAGATCTAAGCAGTGCACAGACGCATCCAGTCTGTTAGCTGATAAGATCTGCAATAAGCACTGTGCTCGCAGACCCACCACAGCTGATAAGGGGAGGCAGCATATCGGCACAAGGTCTTCTCCTCCAGCCTCACCTTGGAAGCATATCCCCGGTTAAGTTTCTCACCAAGAACGCTTCCACTGCAAAAATGCTGGCGTCTCTAAATGAAGCAACGGTTTAAAGGAGCACTGCCTATAAAGAGCGACCTTAATCAGCGCCTTGTCTTCTCTGTAAAAGCCTGAACTTTATCGCTCACTGTACTGTGTGCTGACTTTTAGAGAGAGGATAGGACAGATGTGCTGCCCCTCCCAAATCTGCTGCCCTAGGCACCGGCCTTGTTGGCCTAGGCCATAATACGCCCATGGGTCAGCTGACACGCTAGTGACCGTGACCGGAGGGAGCTGCACCACAAAGCGGTCCCCCTCGAACTGGCAGCACAGAATTCCGATTGCCAAGCCAGGCAGAGATGAACAGCCAGCAGTGTGTACTATGCCTCTTGATGGATAACTTAACACACGTTCTGCTGAGAGTGCACTATAGGTTCAAAGCAGCAGATTTGTTAGGCTGCACCTCTCCCTATTTCTAAATGCTGTCTTTGCATTAAGTACAAAAATAAAAGGCAATTAAGTCTTGTAGCAGTATCTTCTATTTTTTGTATATTTAGTGTATGGACCACCCCAGGAGCTGCTACATAAATGCTTAGGGGGCATGATAACCAGTAAATAGCAATTCAGTAGGTAAATAGTTTCCCCAGAATGAGGGACAGATAGTGAATAGGAAAATTAAAGATGAAATGTGGTAAAATCCACTACATACATTATATATATATATATATATATATATATATATATATATATATATATATATATATATATATATATATATATATATATACATATATATATATATATATTCATTTGAAATATGTATGCTAAATTCATATCAGGAATGAATACATGGAAACCTAGTTAATTCCCTAGATCCCTTTTAATTTTATTTTTTTAACTAATTAACGGCTAGATTACGAGTTTTGCGGTAAGAGCTGCTCAGTACTTGCAAGTTATTGTCACCGCTCACCTCCCTACAGCGCTGGTATTACAGGTTTGCAAAAACCCGGCGTTAGCAGGAAATATTGCAGCGTAAAGCAAAATTGAGCTCCATACCGCACTCCAATACCAGCGCTGCGGTGAGCTGGTTTTACGTGCTCGTGCACGATTTCCCCATAGACATCAATGGGGAGAGCCGGCTGAAAAAATGCCTAACACCTGCAATAAAGGAGCGTAAAGCTCCGTAATGCAGCCCCATTGATTCCTATGGGGAAACTAAATTTATGTTTACACCTAACACCCTAACATGAACCCCGAGTCTAAACAACCCTATTTTGCCGCCCCCAACACCTACATTACACTTATTAACCCCTAATCTGCTTCCCCCAATGTTGCCGCCACCTACATTACAGTTATTAACCCCTAATTTGCTGCCCCCGACATCACCACCACCTACATTACACTTATTAACCCCTAATCTGCCGCCCCCGACACCGCAGACACCTACATTACACTTATTAACCCCTAATCTTCCGTCCCCAACGTCGCCGCCTCTAGCTAAAGTTATTAATCACTAAACCTAAGCCTAACCCTAACCCTAACACCCACTAACTTTAATGTAATTAAAATAAATCTAAATAAAACCTACTACTATTAATAACTAACTAATTCCTATTTAAAACTAAATACTTACCTGTAAAATACTTACCTGTATTTATTTTAACTAGGTAGACTAGTTAGTAAATAGTTATTAACTATTTACTAGCTAACTAGTTAAAATAAATACAAATTTACCTGTAAAACAAAAACCTAACCTGAGTTACACTAACACCTAACCTTACACTACAATTAAATAAATTACATTTATTAAATACAATTAACTAAATTAAAAAAAAAAACACTAAATTACACAAAATAAAAAATAAATTATCAAATATTTAAACTAATTACACCTAATCTAATAGCCCTATCAAAATAAAAAAGCCCCCCCACCCCAAAATAAAAAAAACCCTAGCCTAAACTAAACTGCCAATAGCCCTTAAAAGGGCCTTTTGCAGGGCATTGCCCCAAAGAAATCAGCTCTTTTACCTGTAAAAAACATACAATTAACCCCCCAACAGTAAAACCCACCACCCACATAACCAAACCCCCCAAATAAAATCCTAACTAAAAAAAACTAAGCTCCCCATTGCCCTGAAAAGGTTATTTGTATGGGCATTGCCCTTAAAAGGGCATTTAGCTCTTTTTCCGCCCAAACCCTTAAAAAAAACCTAACACTAACCCCCGAAGATCCACTTACAATTTTTGAAGACCCGACATCCATCCTCAACGAAGCGGCAGAAGTCCTCAATGAAGCCGGGAGAAGTCTTCATCCAAACAGCAAGAAGTGGTCCTCCAGGTGGACAGAAGTCTTCATCCAGATGGCATCTTTTATCTTCATCCATCCAGTGCGGAGCATCCTCTTCTTTCCACGGCTCTTCTCGAATGAAGGTTCCTTTAAGTGACGTCATCCAAGATGGCGTCCCTTGAATTCCGATTGGCTGATAGAATTCTATCAGCCATTTGGAATTAAAGATGAAAAAATCCTATTGGCAATCAGCCAATAGGATTGAACTCGCATTCTATTGGCTGTTCCAATCAGCCAATAGAATGTGAACTCAATCCTATTGGCTGATTGGATCAGCCAATAGGATTGAAGCTCAATCCTATTGGCTGATTGCATCAGCCAATAGCATTTTTTCACCTTTAATTCCAATTCGCTGATAGAATTCTATCAGCCAATCGGAATTCAAGGTACGCCATCTTTGATGACATCACTTAAAGGAATCTTCATTCGAGAAGAGCCGTGGAAAGAAGAGGATGTTCTGCGCAGGATGTCTTGAAGATAGAGCCGCTCCGCGCCGGATGGATGAAGATAGAAGATGCCATCTGGATGAAGACTTCTGCCCGTCTGGAGGACCACTTCTTGCCGCTTGGATGAAGACTTCTCCCGGCTTCATTGAGGACTTCTGCCGCTTCGTTGAGGTTGGATGTCGGTCTTCCAGGCAGACTCGTAATACCGGCGCAAAGGAAGTCCCATTGAAAAAGCACTTTTTGAAAGCTGCGGTAGTTACGTTGCGTTACAGCCAAAAAAGTGTGCGGTACAGCTAAACCTGCAAGACTCGTAATATCAGCGGTAGTGAAAAAGAGCCTTAACGCTGCTTTTTCACTCATGCCGCAAAACTCGTAATCTAGCCGATAATTATGTCTGAAAAAAATGATTGGTGGGAAGGAGTACCTCTGTATTCCCTTTGAGAAAAATTGGTGTGTGCATTCTACAAACTCAACAGAAAATAGGTCTTCAAATTTTTCCAGGGCTGCTTTTTGTTCCCAGTCCAGCCTTGCTGATCAGAACCATTTTGAGATACAGTGTGTGAACTTGGTTAATACAGTTGGGCTTAACTGACCCGAGAGTGCGAGTGATTCTTGTCATCTTGACACTCAGTTACTTTATTACATGTAGTAGGCTGCAGTCCAACACTGCTGCATGTGACTTAACTTGTTTACTAGTACTTTAAGCTTTACAAAAAAAATTATTACTTACTATTTGCAGGGCCGCCATCAGGGAGTGACAGGGGTGACTCCTGTCAGGGGCCCAATAAGCCAGGGGGGCCCCATGAGGCAAGAACTTAATTTTGGCAGCCACCAGTGGGTACTATAGCAGAGTGCTAATTGAGCATGGGAAATGTTATTACAAGGAGTAAAGTATTAGCATTTGAGAGGATTTCTTAGTGTGCACTAAACCACAATGCTCAGTGTGAGACAGACTTGGCACTTTGTACAGTGTGTGCCTGAGTCAGAAGGCAGATCACTTTCATTTGAAGAGGAGGTAGGACTTACTTAGCAAATGTTTTTTTATTTCTTTGTGCAATTTTGGATTGTAACTTCAGTGTGGTAGTAGTTGTATGGTGGGGCTAGGGGGTCCATAAAAACACATTTTTTTAGCAGCAGTGTATTTATGATTATTTGACAATGCTGTAGAAATTCTATATTTAAAACCATGCAGAAATGTTAGATGCCCTTTTGGCAGATATGCATTTTATATATATATATATATATATATATATATATATATATATATATATATATATATATATATATATATATATATATATATTACGTTCCAATTTACTGCCCCTTTATGCAAGGACTTTCCAGATGCAAGGAGGCATTTTATCTAAGATTTTTACATCTGCATAAAATTTTATACTCTCAGACTAAGATTGCTCAGTGTTTGAAATGAGACAGGTTAACTTAAAACTGTTCAGTTTACACTACAGCTGACTTGAAATACATACCAACAAGCCTAAATCCTGCATTTAACCAGGTGGTATGAGTACCACAGCTTATGGTCCCACCAAGACCATATAGAGTACAGCATTTTCAAAATCCATAAGTACAGCTGACAGATGGGAACATTTGTACACTATATTTGAAGTGGTTCTCTTGGTTGGGGAAAATGGGAAAAAACAAACAAACATATGTCAACCTTTTAAAGGTACTTTTCTTCATCTAGCCATCTACCCAGCTCATTAATGTACAATTTTGAATTCACAGAATTATTTTTGTTTGCACATTTACAAATATGATTCTTTAAAAAGTGATCTCTTAATTTCTGCATTTTTTTTATCATGCATGTCACACACTGTTGATTTAGGGGATGCAAGGTGCATAAATGTTTCCTCCTGTGAGTGTTTCTGTGGGTGTATGTGTTTATGTCTTTGTGCTTTGGTTTGTGTCTCTATGTGTATGTATTTTTTTATCTGTGGGTCTCTCTGTGAGGGTGGGTGTTACCGTGTGTATGTCTTTGTGCATTTTCTGTGGATGTCTGTGAGGGTGTGTGCATATGTCTTTGAGCTTTTTCTATGGGTGTTTCTGTGAGGGTATTTGTGTGTATGTATGTATGTATGTATGTATGTATATATGTCTGTGTTTTCTGTGGGTGTCTCTGTGAGGGTGTGTGTATGTATGTCTTTCTGTGTTTTTCATGTGGTTGTCTCTGTGTGTGTGTGTATGTCTTTGTGTGTTTTCTGTGGGTGTCTGTGTGTGTATGTGTGTATATGTCTTTGTGTGTTTTCTGAGGCTCTCTGTCAGTGTTTCCTTGGGTGTATGTGCAAGTTTGAGTTTGTGTGTGTGTGTGTCCATTGTCTGTTCCTTTTTAGGACATTTTGACCTTACTACTAATTATTCACATCTTTCTACAGACTTTGAGACTAACAAGACCTTTCCGGAAGTAACCACTCCACCATTTAACCTTTAAATTATTGTTTAGGCAGTTCGGGGCCCTTCCTTTCAGCCACTGCATGCTGTTGTCATAATTTGGTTGTCATCTTCCTTTACAAAAAGATAATCAGAACTCCATATTTTGTTTTCTAAATCTCCTTTTTTTTTACAAAACTGTAGTTTACCTCATTGCTTTTCAGGTCAATGTAAACAAGTGCTAAGTGTCTGTTTGGGTTTCTGTGTCTGAGTGTGTTTCTTTGCGTGTCTGCTAGAGTGTCGATATGTGAATCCTTATGTGTGAGTGTGTTTGTGTGTTTCAGTGTATGAGTGTGTCTGTGTATGTGTGTATGTTACTACCTTTACAACATTTCCAAGTTTAAATAGATAATTAAGAATAAAGTGCATATACATTTTAGTCACTTGGTCAAAAATTTCACATGTCAAAGGGGGGGGGGGGGGGGGGCCTGATCAATGGTTGAGTCAGGGGCCCCAAAATTTCTAGTGGCGGCCCTGACTATTTACATGTCTATACAGTATTATGAAATGTATTATTAAAGGAATTATTTTATGTAAAATAAAATTTGTAATTCTTTATGAAATTATTTTTATATGCTCTGTAACTATTGGGAGCATTACATTTAAATTATTTAAATTTTTTTAATTAAGTTTTGGTTTAAAATGGGTTTCATATTCTGCTGTCCATTGAAAATAATATTGAATGAATATTCGTTAACAAACAAATATGTTAACAAATTTTAGTCCAAAATTACGGCGAGATTACGAGTTTTGCGGTAACAGGGGTGCGTTGCTAACAAGCCTTTTTTTCTTACCGCTCACTTAAGCCAACGCTGGTATTACGAGTTTTCTGCAAGCCGGCGTTAGCCTCAGAAAAGTGAGCGTTGAGCAAAATTTAGCTCCACATCTCACCTCAATACCAGCGTTGCTTACGGTAGCGGTAATCTGGCAAAACGTGCTCGTGCACGATTTCCCCATAAGAAACAATGGGGCTGAGCTGGCTGAAAAGAAACCTAACACCCGCAAAAAAGCAGCGTTCAGCTCCTAACGCAGCCCCATTGTTTCCTATGGGGAAATGAATTTTATGTCTGCACCTAACACCCTAACATGAACCCCGAGTCTAAACACCCCTAATATTACACTTATTAACCCCTAATCTGCCGCCCCTGCTATCGGTGACATCTACATTATATTATTAACCCCTAATCTGCCGCTCCGGACACCGCCGCCACCTACATTATACTTATGAACCCCTAATCTACTGCCCCCAACATCGCCGACACCTACATTATATTTATTAACCCCTAATCTGCCCCCCCCAACGTCGCTGCAACTTTATTAAATTTATTAACCCCTAATCTGCCGCCGCCAACGTCGCCGCCACTGTTATAAATTTATTAACCCCTAAACCTAGTCTAACCCTAACCCTAACACCCCCTAACTTAAATATAATTTAAATGCATCTAAATAAATTTACTACAATTAAATCAATTATTCATATTTAAAACTAAATACTTACCTATAAAATAAACCCTAAGCTAGCTACAATATAACTAATAGTTACATTGTAGCTAGCTTAGGGTTTATATTTATTTTACAGGCAACTTTGTATTTATTTTAACTAGGTACAATAGATATTAAATAGTTATTAACTATTTAATAACTACCTTGCTAAAATAAGTACAAAAGTACCTGTAAAATAAACCCTAACCTAAGTTACAATTACACCTAACACTACACTATAATTAAACTAATTACCTAAACTACCTACAATTAAATAAACTAAATTACGGGGAAAAAAACCACTAAATTACAGAAGAAAAAAAAAAGAATTAGCGCTGTCTAACTATGAAAAACTGTAAAAAAGCAAAATGGTGGTTTTTAACAGATTAGAAATCAGTTTGTGCCTAAATAGGTTTTAGCGTTCAACAATGAATACCAAGAAAACAAAGCAAATTTTATGATGAAAGTTTTTTGGAAATAAAAAATTAAATTTTGACAAGACTGTCCCTTTAAGAATGTTAAATAACCAGCCATTACAATTAAGACCTCTGGATAAAAGTTAAAATATGCCCAAATTGTCCCCCAAAATAAAGAATACTGTGCATTTAAATGTAAAATAAAGATGTGCATTTTTATTTTCTTTAAAAAAAAAAAAAAAAAAAAACTGTAAAAAGCAGTTATAAAGGGATAAAGTGAGGGGATGTGGGGTGTTATAAAAAAAAATGGCACCTAAAGTGCCTTTACATTGAGGTCAATGGGGGACTGTGTTTTCACTTTAAATATATATGTGTATGCTTATATATACATATATATTTATGTGTTAATATGTGTATATATATATCTAGGATGCTCATCTAGAAGTATCTGATTTGTGTAACATACACTCTTTGATAGGCAAATAAGCACCAAGAGCTTGCAGTGTTTAATATCTTGTGCATGTGACTGTGCACTGTTTATAGGTTTTTAGCAAGTTGCACTGGCCAATTAAAATAGGCAGCTATTGATGGCTAACTTGCTCTGGAATGTCCTTTCTAAGGTATAATTCAATATTTATTGTTTGTATATTTATTTATTAGTATAATTATTATTTACAACAACAATAATAATAACAATGCATTAAACATATTACAAGAAAAATGAATTTAAGATACCCAGTTTTAGACTGTTCATGTAATATATTATTGTAAATAAAGTAATAAAAAAGCAATACTTTAGTGAAAATTCCTATGGCATAAATAGAATATTCAACAGATTGTTATCACATAAGTAATTTTATATTCACTCTTATACTTCAACTTCTGGTAACACAATCTAAGCTCAATTTCCCTCTGACACTCATTATTTATCCGAGTTTACTGGGGCATTGCAAAGATAAATTGTTTTTCGAAAATATTGTCCAAACTCATTACTCTGTTGAATCTATGATCCAAGAGACAGACAAAATCCACTGAATAAAGTGAAAATGCTTTATAGGATATAATACTTTCTTGATATTACATTAATATAATATTAAAATCTAATTCACATACAAATTTATTTTTTTCTTTATTACATTTTGGGTTAAATATTTAAATTTTTATATAATTAGTTTTTTGCCTACTTATGAAAAACAATGTAATCTGAGTTTTGTTTTTTTTAATTTGAAGGGACATGAAACCCAAAAATGTTCTTTCATGATTCAGATAGAGAATACAATTTTAAACAACTTTCCAATTTACTTCTATTATTTAATTTGCTTCCTTCTCTTGTTATCCTTTGCTGAAAGGTTTACCTAGGAAAGCTCAGGAGTAGCAAAGAACTTAGGTTCTAGCTGCTGATTGGTGGCTGCATATATATACCAATTTTCATTGGCTCATCCATGTGTTCAGTCAGCAACCAGAGTAGTGCATTGCTGCTCATTCAACAAAGCATGCCAAGAGAACGAAGAAAAATTGAGAATAGGAGTAAATGATAAAGTTGCTTAAAATGGCATGCTCTATCTGAATCATGAAATAACAAATGTGGGTTTCATATCCTTTTAAGCATCTGTCTGAATCATTCAGTTGAATTTTCATATAAAAGAATGTTCCCTAATTCAGTCAATACGTTATCATCACACATTGGGGTTACATAGGGGTCTTTTCTATTCCATTAGAAGAGCCACAACAAGAGTGTGGGTCTTTGCTGGATTTTAAAATCCATGGTCATTTCAATTCATATCTGGTTGTCACATGGATTTTGGATGTCTTAATAAGCATAGAAAACACGATTAGCACCCCGTATGCATAACATACATTTCTTTGGGTGACAGTATTTCAAGCAATTAGACACCTTTCAAGTCATTTTTGCATAATTTTTGGATGTTTCTATTTCAATGGCTTAAACTTAAAAAATAAATATGTTTGGCCTATTTTGTACAGTATATCTTAGCTGATAGCATGGGCTTTTAAAATATTTGCATTTTCACCCATAATTATTTAAATGCAGGTGTTTCCTAATTGGGTAAATAAAGCTAAAATCACTTAGAGAACTTGGACATAATTTAATTTTTCAATTATGACTACCATGAAGTGTTTATTTAAAGAATACCCAAATTATAGGAAACCATTAGTTACTTGTTATATTTTGATATTTTTACTGAGGTATAAAAAACTACCCTCAAACATTATACTGTTAATGATATCATAATCCTGTATTTCTTTAACTAAAGGGGCATAAAAACAAACAAATTCATGTATATGTGAGAGCACTACTTAAACATATAAAATTATTTTTGCATGAACAAAGATTAGGTTAAAGATGTTTAAATTGATTTTTAAACTAATTGTACAACTTGTCCAGGGGATAGAAACAAATAAGAAATAACAAAAAATATAATACATTTTAAAACATATTTAATTAAAAATTGCTTGTGTTCCTTTAACATTGTCCCTTTAACACTGTTTTAATTTAAACACTTTATTGCAATAATAAACATTTCAATATTCATATTTATGTTTTGAACACGTTTTACAGGTAAAAGTGGGGTTTGAGCTATTTGTTTTTTGTTTTGTTTTTAATACTAAATGGACATGAGAATTAAGCACATGCTTGGGATATTCTGTAAGAAGTAATTACCATAGAAGAGTTGTTTGAAGCCAAAAAATCAATACATAAATAAATAATGCCCCACTTTTTTAAGTAGTAAATGATTTCTCATTTACTTACCTGATATCATTTGTATTTAAAAATTAGGGAACTAAACAAAAATAGAAGGGAATGATTTGTGTGCAATTGAGAAAAATATTGAACTTTTGGTAAGCTACTCTTGCTAGTAGTATTTACCAACAAAGAATTAACAAAGCAGTGAATACAAGGGTGGGCAGATCATGAAAACACAGTGACTCAGTTCATGCCAAAAATATATTTGGAATTCAAAAGAGAAATCAGAGCCTTCTTACTGTGTTTACCATCTGCCAATTCACAAATATCAAATTTAAAATGCTTCAGAAATGTCTCAGGAAAAATCTAGACCACTAATTAGCAGATATACTCATAAGAGAGATAATCTTCAGCTGTGCAAGCTGTAGAACAAGCTTTAGCCTATATGGAAAAAGTATCTTCCTTAACAATATTGTCCCTTTTTTCAGGGACTGGATCTTTTGTCCCCAGAAAATGTGTATAAGAAGTTACCAGTCCCATTTATTTATTTATGTATGTATTTATTTATTTTAAATGTGATCTTCATGCTGTCAGGGTCCAGCCCATAGGAGGTTACAGAAACTTTAGCCTTTGGCGAGCCGCGTGCTTGAGAAATATAGTTCGCTGCATGCTTCACTGAAATAGGTAAAATAAAGAATATTTAAGGTTTTTAAAGAATATTATAGATGTGATTATTAAATAGTTAGTTGAATAGCTATTAAAAAGAAAAATACTTTTACTAAAGAAAAAAATCCCAATGCAGGATTAACCTACTGAAAATAAATATCCCCTCTTTTCTTAAAGGGATACTAAACCCGCATTTTTTTCTTTCTTGATTTAGATAGGGCATACAATTTTAAGTAACTTTCTAATTTACTCCTATTATCAAATTTTCTTCATTCATTGCTATCTTTATTTACAAAGCAGGAATGTAAAGCTTAGGATCTGTCCCATTTTAAGTTTAGCACCATGGATAGTGCTTGCTTATTGGTGGCTACATTTAGACACCAATTAGCAAACATAACCCAGATTCTCAACAAATAAATGGGCCGACTCCTGTTCTTTACATTCCTGCTTTTTAAATAAATATAGCAAGAGAATAAATGAAAATTGATCATTAGAAAGTTGCTAAAAATTGCATGCTCTAAATCATTAAAAAAAATTATACACTACTGAAAGTTCATCCTCAGACTATGCTGAGGGGGGGGGGGGGTTGTTATAGGGATACTAAACCCAATTTTTTCTTCTTTCAGGATTCAGATAGAGCATGCATTTTTTTTTAAATGTTTATTTATTATCCAACAATTGGCACAGTTATACAATAATACAAGGAGAGAGAGGAAAAAAAAAGAAAAAAAGAAGAGGAAATAACCGGGATAATCAATGTCTTCATGTGTTCATACAGAATTACATAGCGTACCATGGTACAAAACAAAATCCAACATAAAGTCATCAAAGCACCTAAACCCAAAATTTTGAACCCCGGTTCTTAGTGAATGCCTGTTTTTGGAGTTTTCCTTAACCAAAAAAAAAAAAAAAAGAAACAGAATAATCAGAAGCTTCAGGTGTTCATGCAAGACTACATAAAGTATCATGATACATAACAATATCCAACATGAGGTTAGTAAAGCACCTTAACCTTGAGCTTTTAAGACCAAATTCTTAGTATATGCCTATTGTTGGGGTTTTCTTTATCTTAGACAGAAAAAAAACAAAAATTAGGAAAGAAGAGAAAAAAAAAAGGGGGAAGGGAGGAAAAGGGTGGGGGGAGAGAGGAAGGGGGAAGAGAAGATCCAGGAGAGAGGGGAAAGAGACAGGGAAGGGAGAGAAGGAAGGGAGAGACCGGAGAGACAAGGACCTTCTCCCTCCTCCCCCCAACGCGAGACCAGAGTGTGAGAGAAGAAGGAAGAGAAGGAGAGGGGGGGACCATCCCAAAGGATCTCCAATAGGCAGCTCTACTTAATCATTACCAGGCACCCAGCAACACCAGTTCTGAATTTCTAAAAGGGAATATTAAGTCATTCATCTCTGAAAATAGGTAATGATTTGATGAAAATTGACCATTTACCAAAGAATTTTTTAATATCTGAGTCATTATCTAGATTGGTATCCCTTTGTTCTAGTAAGCATTGTTTTTTCAGAGAGTTTTTTATCTCTAGAATCGTTGGGGTCGCTCTCAGTTTCCATTTTTTGAAGATGAGATATCTGGTTGCCAAGATAGAGAGGAATATCAATTTATTCCATGAGTTAAGATTCTTGGGGCCAAAGACAATCTGTATCTGAGAGAGACTCACATGGGGGATTTTGAGGGTTTTATTAAGCCAGAACTCTAGTTTCCACCAGAGGTGCCTTATTCTGGGGCAACTCCAGATCATATGCATTAAATCGACCGCAGGAAATGAACATTTTGGGCACCTATTGAAGCTGAGGTTGTGAATTTTGTGATCCTTTTTGGGAGTAAAGTAAGAGTTGTGCAGAAGTTTAACATGTATCTCTCTCCAAGTGGCTGAAAGAGTGACCTGGGCCACCTTGCGGATTGAAGACTGAATAATTTTTATGTCAATACTGGCATGTGGAAGCAGCTGATTCCATAACATGGTGATTTTCTCTAGCACTGCTTCGCCTTTGCCTGATTTGATTAGCTGATAACAGGGTGAGATAGAGCTAATACCGCTCTTAAACAGAGTGACCCAGCTTCCCAATATACCCAAATTCCAGCTCCAACCGGTCTCTTTCATGAGCTCGAGCAAGAAATGTCTACTTTGCAAGAAGGCAAAGAATTCCTTGTTATTGATTTGAAATTCTGTTTTCAGATTCTCAAAAGATTTAGCAGACCTCCTCTCTATATCCCATAGTTGTATCAGCCTATTCAGCCCTAGAGTGTGCCATTTCTTAAATATTGCAGAATTTACTCCGGCCGGGAATTTTGGGTTTCCCTGTAATGGGAGATATTGAGAGACTTTACAATTTAGGGACAGTAAGTTACTCACTTTCCACCAAGCCTTCAGAGGGTTAGAAAAGGATTTAAGCCTTTTGATTTTACCTGGTAATTCAGTAGGCGGGCAATGAATTAAAGCTAGTGATAAGTAGGGATAACAAATATTTTCTTCCAGAGAATTATTCGTAACATAATCACTGTGAGAGATCCAGTCAACCACCACTCGGACCAGAAAGACGTAGTTATATGACCGGATATCTGGGAGTTCAAGACCTCCATTGTCTTTTGGGAGGGAGAGTTTGTTTAAAGAGATTCTTGGCCTTTTCTCCTGCCAAAGAAATCTGCTGAGTGCACTGTTAAGACAGCGCACATCTCTTTCTAGAAGGATTAATGGGATATTCTGTAATACATATAGAAGCTTGGGAAGCAAAATCATTTTGAATAAAGCAACCCGTCCAGAGATAGACAGTGGCAAAGATTGCCAGGTTTTAAGTTTCTCTCTAATATTTGTTAGTATTGGAAGGAGATTGAGATTATACAGCTCACTCGGAAGGGAGGGAATCATGATTCCTAAATATTTGAGAGAATCTCTGGTCACAGTGAAGGGGATATCCGGGGGCGAGTTGTTATTTTGTCTGAGCCATAGCAACTCTGATTTTGCTTCATTGATCTTATAGCCCGAGAAGGATCCAAATTGGGTGGTAATATCTAATAGTTTAGGTATGCTAGTTTTGGTATCTGAAAGATATAAGAGTAAGTCATCAGCATATAGAGCGATTTTTATGACCTGTTTGCCCAATTTAATACCTGGTAGTAGTTGTCTGACCATGATTGCCAGCGGTTCGATCGAGACGTCGAAGAGCAAGGGGGACAGGGGACACCCCTGGCGTGTTCCCCTTCCGAGGATTATCTGTGGAGACGATAGATAGTTAATGATCAGAGTTGTATAGGGTTCTTTGTACGGATTCATAATAAAATTGAGGAACTCACCTCTAAAACCAAACTTGGCCAGAGAGGTGAAAAGATGATCAAAATGTATTGAATCGAATGCTTTCTCTGCATCGATCGAGACAATAGCCAGGTCAGGTGCCTCTCCGTCCCCATTACCCTCCGACGCCCTCATTGTCCTAAAGTACTCTGTGATAGTCAAGGCCTCCCTGATTTTTGCTGAGGAGTTACGTCCTTGGAGAAACCCAGCCTGGTCTGAGTGAATGACAGTGGCCAGTGGAGCCTGGAGGCGCCCAGCAATGATGGAGCACATGATCTTATAGTCTCCATTTAAGAGGGCTATGGGCCTGTATGATTCTTTTAGGGAGGGATTTTTTCCAGCCTTCAAGATTAAAATAGTATTGGAGGCAGAAAAAGAGGCAGCTACAGGCTCTCCCTTGACATACATGCTATTATATAGATTCTTAAGATAGGGAGTAATATCAGTATTAATGATTTTATAAAACTTGTTTGGGAGGCCGTCTGGTCCGGGGGCTTTATTAGTAGCAAGATCTGAAATAACTTTTGTTATCTCTGCTTCGGTAATTGGGGCGTTAAGAATGCCAGCCTCCTCAGTTGAGATTTTAGGCCAAGTTACTTTACTCCAGAATTGAGATGCTTGTATGAGATCTGAGCTCCTTCGTGTATATAGGTCCTGATAGTAACTGACAAATACCTTTGCTATCTCAGCCGGTTTATCAAGAAGGGTACCCTCCTGCTGAATGCTCTCGATAAGAGATGACTTTTTCTCTCTTTTGACCAGGTTCGCCAATAATTTGCCTGATTTGTTTCCAAACCTATACATTCTCGCTTGGAGTCGCAAGTCCCTCTGTGTCTCCTGAGAGATAGCAAATGTGTCTCTGGTATTTTTGGCCCGAATGTATTTTGCCCAGTTTATAGGTGACTTTTCAAGTAGGTAAGAGTTGTACGAGTTGATTACTGAATTAGTAGTTTCTCTCTCTCTTAATCTTAATATCCTGGATCTTTCAGCACTGAAAGCTATGATTTCGCCCCTGAGGACCGCCTTGGCAGCCTCCCAGAATATCAGAGGGGAGTCAATATGATAAATCACAAGAAATCCCCCTTTAGACAGCTCCAGACTTGTATAGTGCATATACCCAACAGCATTAATCCTTAGAATATACAGAGCGGTATTGTGAAAACTCACCAGCACCAGTTGATTCAAACGGATGTCCATGAATAAGGCGAATATCTGCTGAAACGCGTAGGACGATTCCTGTATCTGTTCCAGGTGTTGGGACATTTTTTCTGTGTGTTTTACCTTTTTTTATAAGTTTTTTTGCACGGTTTTCCTTTAATAAATTTTGATTGATTATACGCCTGGGAGGTTTGCTGGATTTCTTTTGTGCTATTGGGAGTCAATATGACCCTGGTTATGATGGAGGTACTCAGAAAACTTAAGTTTGAGCCAGTTTTTAAATTTCAAGTCATTTGCGAGAAAGGAAGGGAAAACAAAGCGTGGTGATCTATCTTTATGCAAATTGGATTGGATTTCCAGTGAAATAGGACCATGGTCAGAGAGAAAGATTGGTAATATACCCGTCTTTACTTCTGATAAGATTATTCTATCTTTAATGAGAAAGAGATCAATTCTGGACATCGTTTTGTGAGCTCTCGATAGACATGTAAAGTCCCTGACATCAGGGTTTTGAAGCCTCCAGGCATCTCTTACTGCAAGGTTATGGATGATTGATTTTATTAACTTGGTTTCTAAATTATCCCGTTTTTTTTAACCAGCTTATTGGAGATTCTAAGTCTATCGAGTGGAGAGTGTGGGGACATATTAAAATCACCGCCAAGAATTAAATGCCCCTCTTGAACTGCGAGAATTTTAGCCTGAAGTCTGGACCAGAAAACTGGGTCCAATTTGTTGGGGGCATATAAGTTACACAAGGTATAAATTGTTTTATAAATTTTTACTTTAATTATCACGAATCTTCCATCTGGATCAGTTTCACTGTAAATAGTTTCTAAATTAATTTTTTTGCCAATCAGGATGGCCACCCCCCTCCACCTCCGATCTCCCGAAGAAAAGTAGATTTCTCTCACCCAAGAGGTTTTGAGTTTCAGGGACTCCTCAATTGACAGATGCGTTTCTTGTAAAAAAGCTATATCAGTCCCTAATTTCCTAAGATGTGTAAGGATAGCCTTCCTTTTAATGGGGGTGGAGATTCCACCCACATTCCAGGAAATTATTTTAAAATTTGCCATTTGATAGTATCTAGAATCTCTGAATGTAATCCGTACGGGGGGAGAAGGGGGAAGGGGAGGGGAGAAAAAAAAAAAGGGGGGGGGATAAGAAAAAAAAGGAGATCAGGAAGGGGAAAAGGAGAAGAAGAAGAGAGGAGAGAAAAAAAAAAGGGAGAAGGGAAAAAAGCAACGGGCAGGGAAAAACATTAAAGCAGACATATCCTATTTTTAGCCTGATAACTATGAGCTTAGAGTGTTAGCATCCTTCAAGTATTGTTCTACCTCTTGTACAGTGTTAAAAATATGGACATTCTCAGCCTCTGTAATTTTAAGTTTTGCAGGGTAGATGATGGTAGCTTGATACCCCTGTTGAATTAATTTGGTGCAGATGGGAGTTAGTGTCTATCTTTTGGATGTTGTTTCTGCTGAGAAGTCCTGGAAAAGGAGAATTTTAGATTCCCCAAGTGTAATGGGCTGATTTCTTCGATAGAACTGAAGTAGTGTAACCTTGTCTTGGAAGTTTAATAGTCTTGCAATCACCGGTCTGGGTCTATGATTACCTTTGTTGTCCAGTCTTAGTCTGCCTATTCTGTGTGCCCTTTCAACTAGTATTGGGGGATGGTCAGAGGGGATTTTAAGAAGTTGAGGTAACAACTCAGAAATAAAGGAGTTTAAATCCTCATAACATTTGTCCTCTGGGACCCCTATTAGTCGGATATTATTCCTACGGGAGCGATTCTCGAGATCTTCGAGTTTAGCTTGTATTGTAGTGATAGAAAGATTGGTGGAGTCTAGATTGGTGCTGTGTAGAGTAGTGAGATCCTCAAGATCTGACACTCTCTGTTCAATTTCATTAATTCTGTTAGCAAACTGTTTAACTTCCTGTGATAAGAGTGTGATGTCCTGTCTGATTTCTAGTTTAAGTGTGTCAAAGTTAGGGGCCAAGGCTTCCGATATTTTAGTAACCAGAACTTGCATGTCAAATGAATCGGTCGGGCGAGGTACCATAATATCTGATTCATGAGTTTCAGGCAATATGCCTGAAGTGTTCTTTGCCTTCCTATCTCTTGGTCTCGAGGCCATGACTGGTGAGGGAGTCTTAGAGTGTAGGTGAAGAAATTTATCCATGTGTCAAACTCGCAGGGGAAAACTTATTTGGGGAGAATTCTCCCAGTGCATAGATAGGTGAAAAAGGAAGCTGGGGGGTGGGAGGGGGGGTGAAGATTGTGAGGGAGGTGGGGGGCAGGGGGTGACTTAATTAATCTGATCCTTAGGAGAAAAAAAAAGAGAAGGAAGAAAAAAAAAAGAAAGAAAGAAAGAAAGGAAGGAAGGAACAGAAGTGAGTTAAGTGAATTAGGGCTCGCTCACCAGACCATGTATGCCAGAAAAGGAAAGAGAAGAGAAAAAAAGATCACCAAGCTAAGCAGGGTATTTACCTAATATTGTGCTAAGCTTGTAATAAGCTTATGGGTTATTTTAACAGAAGGCCGAGGAGTGCATCATTGCACAAACACCAGGTCAAATGTAAGTTAACAATGTCGAGGAGAAAGGACTTCACAGAGCTATATACAGTGGAGATGTAACCCAAGCTAAATCAAGTATTTAATACAATATGTATATAAATGCAATGTTGTGGCAGAGTGAGCTTCAACCCACAGTTATTAAAGCCTTTTAGGGGTTCAACTCCATATTCAAGTTAATTGTATAGACTGCAACAATTATCAAAATTTATCACCAAGCTAAACAAGATATTTACCTTATATTATGCTAAGCTTGTAATAAGCTTATGAGTTATTTTAATAAAAAGCCAAGGAGTGCATCATTGCACAAACGCCAAGTGTAAGTTAGCAATGTCAGAGAGAAAGGACTTCACAGAGCTATATACAGTAAAGATGTAACCCAAGCTAAATCAAATATTTAATACAGTGTGTATACCAATGTAATGCAATGTTGTGGCAGAGTGAGCTTCAGCCCACAGTTATTAAAGCCTTTTAGGGGTTCAACTCTGTATTCAAGTTGGTTGTGTAGACTGAAACAATTGCCAGAAATTTTTACAACAGCAGAGACTGAATGTTCCTAGATTAGGGCTCAATAAGCTTAATTATGCTATTTTAAGTGGAAGGATGTTTTGCCTCTTAAACTGTAATATAGCTCTAAGGTAGCGCCCAAGTGAATACAGAACTGCTTAGGTTAGCAGTGGGTTGCCATTTGTGGGTACAGAAGCTATAATTTTGGCTTCGGTGTGTAGTGGAGCAGCATACCATTAGTGAGAACCAAGGTCAGAGGAAAAAGAAAAAAAAAAAAAAAAAGGCTATTTCATAAATTCAACAAAAATGCAGAGTTAAATAACACAGAGTGATAAGATGATCTTATGTTACAATCTAGGTAAATCTAGGTGTTAATTTTGTAGGCTAAACAGAGTATTGACAGAATATGCACTGCGTTAAACAGCATTTACATTCGTATGAGTGCGTTAGATCTTATTGTGTTTAACAAATTATAAGCTAGGTACTGGAATAGATTGCTTAGCTATCTTTTCCCATATGGTGCTAGTCCAATGTTCAGGTTCAAAGTTTTTTTTTTTCGTTTTTTTTTTCTTTTTGAGTCCCAATCTGCTGAGAGGTCCAAGGAAAAAAGAGATAGACCCCAAAAAAAAGAAAGTTCTTTTCAGCAGGCCCAGTCAGTTAAGAGACTAGTATTTAGTAATCCTTAGGGATTTCTAGCTAGATAGCCGTTATATATATATATATTTTTTTTTACAGGGCAGATCCAACTTCCACTTTAGCCTTCGTTAGCCCCCTCCATCTCTCTCGGCTTCCAATTCCCCCCTCCACTAAATGCTGCAGGGTAAAAAAATCCAGAAGAAATGCCAACACTGTGTATTAAGGTAAACACTCACCCCTTCGTGTAGCAGTTTATCGTCCAAACACTCCGTGGTCAGTCCCTGCTGCTTCCTGTAAACACGGCCCAGGTAAGAATAGCTCTGGCGCTGCCTTTCCGAGTGCAAGCGTAGTCAGCTCCCCTCGCGCAGCACCGGTGGGAGGGGAGAGCGTGGAGCGTAACGCCGGACCAGACACCAGAGCCAGATGAAGGACCCACCCCTAAGCCGGAACCCCGCTCCAGGGCCGGGACTGGCTCCCTCCCGCGCAGCACTGGTGGGGGAGGGAGGGGGGAGAAGGCACGGACCGGCCACCTACACAGCAATTGAGACCGCAGTTGGTGGCAGGCGAAGGCAAGGTGAGACAACGTTCCAAAAAGACCAAAAAGACTCTCACAAGACTGTGGATATCTCCTGAAAGTATGCACATGTAAGCACTCTTAGCCTAGACTTTGAGGCGGTTTTTCCAGACCGGAGAAAAATAAAATATAACTTTTATTATGAATTGCACTTAAAATAAGGGTAACACACACATTAAAATCGACACTAGCACTGTCATGTAATTGGACTATATATCTTCACTTGGGTGGAGGAATATAATATCAGTGGCCTATGATGCTTATCTTAATTCCCCCAGAATAATGTTGTATTAGATATGTTATACTTAGAAGAAAAGAGTCCCACAACACTGTGTATGTTAGGTGAACCTATACTATACACTCTCTATAGGAATGTTTGGGTACCCTAGTAATCCCTGTATATATAGTGTCAGCCAGGAATGGTTCTAAATGAACTCTCTCTGTTTATGTACCTAAGAGCTGTTGTTTATTTATAAAACAGCAATTGCAGTTTTTTACTGTAGGATTCGCTAAAGCGCTTTGTGCATTAAATATTCTAGAGTTGCCTCTGTTCGTTAGAAAAATGTTACACTATGATGTGTAAATTGGCGTTTATAAAAAGTGATTTTAATTTTAGCGCAACTCCGATATCATGCAAAGTCTGAACGGCTTCATTTATAAATGTCACAATATTATTATTATGCGTTTTGGAGACGTAACCCTCTCTGTAATTCCCCAATAAGGCACAATTTTTATTATCTTTTGTATATACTGAGGACTTCCAAATGCCCTTATCTTTATTTCAAGAAAACATATCCCTATATTGCCTGTATCGGTATAGTTTGTATTTGGCTATATATGTCTCTAGATTTTATAGGCAGTGTCTTAATTATAAGGAACCATTGACTCTCTATTGCTTCTTGTGACACAGTTCTGTTTTGTTCTGTGTGTGTTATTCACAGAGCCTTAGGTGAACTAAGTAACGCTGTTCACAAAGCCTTAAGTTCAGTTTGATTCTTTTGCAGATATCACTGTTATTATATTTGTACTGTCATTGCGTTTACTGAGCTTTCCGTACAGCAAATCCTCTCTGGTTTAGTTTAAGGGTAGATGTTAGGCTAAATAACTAAGTAATGAATATATTTGACCCTGGCTAAGTCTGGCACAACCCAGACTATTCCACAAATTAACTAAGTATAGTTATAATCGTTGTTAGTCTAATTTAACATGAAGTGCTAGGCAGTTAAAAATTAGAGCGCCCAAACGCTCACATAGACTCCTGACTAGTTTCGCCCATCCGGGCTTTGTCAAAGGCGGCCAGCCGCCGATTGTTTGGGGGTATATACCGGTAAAACCGGAAGTCCCGCCTAGTTCTATTTTCATTTTGGGTACTGATTGGTCATCATTTTTGTAATGACAGCTTAGTCTTCCTATCAGTTTTTACTGTTATTAGTTACAGTATTATGCTGGGGTTTAGCGAGTTATTAATACATTGCATGTTAGATTTATCTTGGGCTATTATTCTGATTACAACTTTGATATTTTCGAACATATTGTTACTGGCTAAATAGATTATAGAGGTACTATCTTCTTATCACTCACAACTTCTGTTCTATTTAATTTGATCTTTTATTTGTTATATCCTATGTATTAAATGGGTCTCAATATGACATACTAGTACAATGTTATGATGGATTAAATATATACTCCAACTATATATGCGGGTGGATGATCTTTGATTCACCATAAGTGTATAAGTGACATATTCAAAAAACTTCAATGTTTCTTGTTTGTGAATTGTGTTGTTTATTAAACGCAATCCTTATGTTGGATGTGTTTTTTATTTTGTGACAATTGTGTGTTAGTTTATATCATCTGGTTCATGCTTTACTACTTATAGTAATTTTGTATGTGCTATATTAATGGAAGTGTGCATTTGAGATTCCTTGTGCCTCAATTGGATGAAGAAATCCTGTGAAAATTCGGTGACCTGTGACATTCATTGAGTGTATGTGCTCTCAACATTTGTGAAAGGGATGTGCAAACCTTTTGATTTGTGTGGGAAGGGGTGAAGATTTGTTGTTGGCTTGAAATGACTTGTATAATATCTTGTTTGTATTATTATTCAATGATATTATATTTTTTATTTTTGTACCTTTTTGCTTTATTAAGTCTTATGTTTAAATTTCACATTAATATCTGTACATAGTAACTCTTCAGTTCGATGAGTTGTACCTCTCCTGTTTATATAGAGTTTATATGGTTCTGTATACTGTTACACTAGTATTCATTACAGAAAAATATAATAGTTGTTCTGCTCATTTAACCCGTGAGGTTGAACTGAGTTCAGTAAATAAATCCACTGGCTCTCAGCTTTTAGTAGAGCTGATTCTAAATTTCCTCCCCTCATTCCTAAACTCACTTTTTCTATACCCCAGCATTGTAGGTCATTTTGGTTTGAGTTATGGAATTTTAAGAAATGTGCAGCTACACTAGTTATGGATTTCATCTCTTCCTTGTCTTTCGCTGCATTTTTAATGTTCCTTAAATGTTCCATTAATCTCAGATGTAATTTCCTTGAGGTCATTCCTACATAGTACAAATTGCATGTACAGTATAGTACATAAATTACACTCTCTGTATTACAACTGATGTATCTTTTGATGCTGTGTTTCTTACCGAACCTGTCTGTAATAGTATCTGTATTGCGCATGTATTTACATGTGCTACAGTTGCCACATTTGTGTGCTCCTGGTTTAAATGCAGTTATGGTTTTCTTCCTTTGGAAGTGGCTACTAGTTACAAGATCTTTTATATTTTTCGTCCTTCTGTATCCAATTGAAGGCCTATCTCCTAAGAGGGTTTTTAATGTTGGGTCCATCATTAAGATGTTCCAGTGTTTCTGTACAATATTGAGGATTTGTGGTGTCTGGCTGTTGTATGTCATGATCAGCCTGGGTACATTGGAGCTGTTCTTATATTTTTTGTAAAGGAGGTCATGTCTTGGAGTGTGTAGAGCTCTATATTTCGCTTTTTTTGGTACTTCTTTTACTGTATCCTCTTCTCCATAGTCTCTCCTCCAATTCTTTTGCCCTGTCATTAAATACCTGGTCTTCTGAGCAGTTTCTGCGTAGCCTTAAAAATTCTCCTGTTGTAAGCTTTTCATTGTGCTTGGAGCATGAGCACTAGTACTATGTAGCAAACTGTTGGCCGCTGTAGGTTTCCTGTACAGGTCGGTAGTCACATTGCCATCACTTGTTTTGTTAATTGTTATATCCAAAAAGTTTATTTTTGTCAGGCTTTCTTCATGTGTTAATTTGATGTTCAAATCATTTTGATTTAGATGTTTTAGGAAATTCAATAAATCATTATGTGTGCCTTCCCAAATAAAGAGGATATCATCTATGAACCGTATCCACAAAGGGATACAGTCCGTGTAGTTTTGATTGCTTTCTGTAAATACAAATTCTTTCTCCCACCAGCCTAAAAACAGATTGGCATAAGTGGGTGCACAGGTAGTGCCCATGGCAGTGCCCCTTGTCTGCAGATAGAATTGGCCATCAAATGTAAAGAAATTATAGGTTAGTACAAAATCTAACAATTTAAGAATAAAGTTGTCATGTTCTTTATTTTCTTCAGAGTACCTTTCTAAGAAATATTTTGTGGCTTGTATACCCTGTTGGTGGTTAATCGAAGTATAGAGGGACTCTACATCAGTAGTAACTAGCCAAGTGGAGTCGTTTAGAGTTAGATTCTCTAATCTTTGCAGTACTTGCATTGTGTCTTGTACATATGATGGCAGTTGTGACAACGTGTCCAGGTTTCGTCTGGAAGAGTCAGTTGGCAAGTAGGGAGGGGGAAAAGATTTTACCTCAAGCAGGGTGTAAAAAGTTCCACAGAAAGGGATGGGGGGAGAGTCTCAATCTTCTGAGAAGAGGTAGGACAGATAAGATGTAAGCCTGCTTTAGATGCGGGTAAGCAATTAAATACTACCCGTTGCAGAAGTCTGGTAAGTGGGATTGCAAAAGCCAGTGGGTTGACAGGCCACTGTAAGGGTTCCGGGTCGTTCTTCTTTGAATATCCTAAGGAGAGTAGCCCTCAGCTTGGGGCAAGGCACGAGGGATCCACCGCCAGCGTCTAAAGGACTGGAGCTATGTCCTGGACCACACCTGTAGAGCGCACCTGTGCAGGCACACCTGTGTGGCTCCACCTCCACCGGAACCACCTCTCTAGACTAGTCTAGAGCCTAGAGCATGCAATTTTAAGCAACTTTCAATTTACTCCTATTATCAATTTTTCTTCCTTCTCTTGGTATCTTTATTTGAAAAGCAGTACTAACTATTATCTACCTATTTAGTGTATTGCATCTATAGTGAAAAGCAAAATATTCTGTTCCCTAGCATCATGCCAGTGCCAAATAAGGAAAGAGAAATGCCTTGGGAGACTTAAAACTTGGAAAGCTTTTGGCAAATATTTAAGCATTGACCAGAGAACATCTTTCTCCTGATAACACAAAAAATAAAATAGAATTAGATAAGATTGCCTCTAGCTTACCTACCCATATATTAAAGGTAATAGCTAAGTGAAAACTCATCTTCAATGTGATATGCCAAAGGATTGCTTCCTGCAACTGGCCAAAAGGAGGAGCTTCAAAGACAGAAAATATTTTCCATGGACATACTAAAGACTTGTGTTTGGATTGAAAATGTGACCAAAAGTTAAAAAATAATTTTCCTTCAATAATATCTGAGAAGGCTAAGCCTTGAATCTTCCAAGTGTTTTTACTGAGATCCTTAAGGAATACATCATGTAGGAAGTTTGAGGAAATCACAAACCATAATATAATTTAAAGTATTTGCTATGCAGAGAAATTATCTCAAGCTCAAGAATAGTTTGAGGATTAACTTTCAATAGTGTATCCACCAATGGATTAGAAAGTACAACCTTCTGTTTTTTTCTTTACACATGGTGCTTCCCATCCACAATTATGAAAATGACTATACCACAATCTGCTACTGTGCTACTAACACAACTAACATGTCTGCATAGTCATAAGTTGGAATTTCTTTCTTTTTTTTTTTTTTACCAATGTGCCTAACTGCTAACCAGACAACAACATAACTAGATGACTGGGTTTAAAAAATTAAAGAAATGTGAATGTCTCAATTTGATCCAAAACATAATATAAATTATTTATTTATAATATAAATTGAAATTATGATTAGTATAGGGATTTCACATCTTGCTTTCTTCATTTTTATTCCTTCAATAAAATAGAACTATGATATAACTAATGAAAACATTTGGATTATAAAATATTTTGTTTATTATTTAAATATGTGTGTTTTTATTAAATTAGTAACATTCATGAATTATACAGCTTCTGATCAGGTTTTTCTGTTGTTCCTGGGTCTGACCTCTGGTTAATTTTCTGAGCGCTAATTGCCACTGTGAGCTTGCTGTAGCTCTAAACAGCCACTTGTAATGGAATTTGCCCGTTTGTGAAACTGCAAAATGCTCTGCAAAACAGTAATACAATAAATTGTATAATAAATTTTTCTAGTAAGTGTTTTGACTGCATGTATAGCAGTTTTAAAAATGTTACCAACACTGCACCCACATCATGTTCAATATGATATGTGAGTCCTCCTGAACCTACTTTGGTACACTCTCTACATTAAACAAAGAACACCCAGAGAAAGAGCTAAAGTAAGACAGTGGCATCTCCAAAAAAAAAGGCAAATTGTCAGTTATGTAAGGAGCAGGAAGGAATAATAGGTATGTTTTGGGTGGGATGAGGTGTGACATAGGTGGAGTCAGTTGTGCTGTGGGTGGAGCCAGTGCAGTGAGGAGGGCTGGGAAAAGTGGCAGTAGGAAAATGATCATGGCTGGGGAGACACACAGTCATTATGCATTAAACAAACTTGCTGATTACATAAGTAACTATTCTCAATACATGATAGAACCACCTCTGGCTGGAATTACAGCTATGATGCTATTGTGGTAAGTCTCTACCAGCTTTGCACATTTGGATCCTGTTTTTTTTTAACATTCTTGTTGGCAGAATTGCTAAATCTCCATCATGTTTGAATCGGACAGTTTTTTATGTTTAGCACAGATTCTCAATAACATTGAGGTCTGAGTTTTGACTGGACCATTCTCAGATATTATAGGTGGACCATTCTCAGATATTCTTGGTTTAAAACACTCCAGCAACATTAGCACAAAACTGTATGTGGGGAGTTTTATGAAATGGTTTTCCTTGGCAAAGAAGCTGTACACAAGCCTCATATCAACATGCGTAATGCCAAGCATCAGCTTAAGTGGTGAAAAGCACACAACCGGACTCTTGAAGAGGGCTGCCATCAGGGGATGACAGGATGCATTTGAGTCAGGGGCCTGGCACCCTGGTTTGGAGACCCCACTTATCCCTGCAGACCAACACTGTCTGTCAGGCCCCAATTAATGAAGGTGTTGGTGCTGCTGCAGCCTAAGACCCATGTGCTTAAATAGGCCAAGCTCACTGTTCCCTCAATGGAATTGTGTTATTTTATGCTTGATGCAGGTCTTTCCAAGTCTCTCACTTTCCAGGTGCTTGGTGTCATCAGTGGGGTGCATGAGGAAAGTTTGGCAGGTTTAAGAGTCTGAAAAGTGGGAACTCTGCATGACCTTAGGCATGTTGGACCCAAGCCAGAGGATATGGACTTGGAGGCTGATTCCAGTCTGGTCCATGTACTTTAATGCTTTGGAGGGGAAACTGTCATGAGGACACAGCTCCCAGGTGGCAGGAGTAGTCGGAAGCCTTACAAGGTGCAAGGAGGGGAAGTCCAGTGAAGCAATCTAAAGGTAACATTTTTATATTATTTACATGCTTTGGTTTTGATTTTTTTTTTTTTTTTTAAATAGTACACTCTGCTATTCCATCTTCAGACTCACTTATTCCATTCTAGACAGTCCAGTCAGTATGTGTGTGTATGTGTGCTTGTGTGTGTCTTTCTGTGTGTGTAAGTGTTTTAGTGTTAGTGTGATGGGGTAACAGCTGCTGCAGTGTAGGCTGATGATGGTTATCAGAAAAAATAAAGTGGAAAAACATCAGATTTAGCATCAACTCTACCACACTACATATATTGCAGTAGTGTTGTGATGGCTGCCATATAAAGAGGCATACATTTAGTTTAAACTGCTGCACTGAGGGCTCATAATGACTGGTATTTTGTAAAAAAAAGAAAAAAAGAAAAAGAAAAGGTTCATGATGGCTTGAATTTTGTATCTATTTAAGTGAATATATGTTTGATATGTGGATGTTCTATCTCAATGTTAAAAAGCAGCAATGTGTGAGTGTCAGTGTGTGTCTGTATGTTTGGGTGTGTCATTTAGTGCCTACTATTAAGATGTTCTATTTTACTATTAAAATGCAGCAGTGTGTGTGTGTAAGTGTTATTGTTTGTGTGTATCTCTGAGTGTGTGTGTTTCTGTGGTGGTTCTGTATTTGTGTATGTTTCTGTGTTTGCATAGGATTGTTACTACAATATTTTCAAGTTTGACTACACTCAAGAATAAAGTGTGTACATATTTTAGTCACTTGGTCAAGCATTGCACAGGTTAAAGGGGGAAGGGGGCCCCTATCAATGGTTTAATAAGGGGCCCAAAAAATTCTAGTGTTGGTCCTGCTCTGGAGCAGTGGAAATGTGTTCTTTTGAGTGATGAATCATGATTCACTATCTGGAAGGCTGATGGAAAAATCTGGGTGTGGCGGAAATCAGGAGAATGCTACCTACCTTAGTGCATAGTGTCTATTGTAATGTTTTAATGTAGGAGGAATAATGGTCTGGAATGGCTTTTTAGGGTGTGGGATAGGCCCCTTAGCTTCAGTGAAGGATCTTCTTAATGCTACAGGATACTAATACATTTTAGACAACTGGGTAATTCCAACTTTGGGCAAATGTTTGGAGAAGGCTCTTTCCTGTTCCTGCATAAAGTGAGTTACATAATGGTTTTGATGAGTTTGGTGTGGAGGAACATGAGTGGCCAGCACAGAGCCCTGACCTCAACCCCACTAAACACCTTTAAGATGAATTTGAATGCCAATTGCGAGCCAGACCTTCACATCCAACATCAGTGACTGACCCCAATAAATGCTCTTTTGGCCCAATGGGCACAAATACCGACAAGCATACTCCAAAATATAAAGCCTTCCCACAAGAGTTGCAGCTGTTATAGCTGTGGTGTGTGTGTGGGGGGGGCAACTCCATATTAGCACCATGGTTTTGGAATGGTATGTCCAAAAAGCTCATGTAGGTGGGATGGTCAGGGGTCCATATACTTTTGGCCCTGTAGTGTATATATACAAAACTTTTAAGGGTATGCTGTGCAAATAAAACTGAAACAATCCAAATAAAGTACAGTTTGGAAAAAGATTTGGAAACACAAGGCTCAGTTTATATTTAAAAGCTTTCTGGTACCCTGGGCGCTTAATCAATTAAAAGTTTAGTTGAAAGTCTAAATAAAAGTAATAATGAAACTGTTGTTGTTGTTAAGAGCCTAATAATACATTTCTCCCTGTTAGAAAATTGTTTAAAATGATTCTCAGCAGTAGCAGGACTATTTTTCTCTGTAAAACTATTTGATAAGATTTTCACTTGCACAATGAGGATTAGAACAGTGCCAGCTTTTCATTTAACAGAATTTCTTACAGGAAGCCAACCTATACTGAAAGATCATTTGCATAATCTTATTTAATTGTTAGTTAATTGGAACACGGGATGTGTTTTAATCCTGGAATTAAGAAATCGCAGTAACAACTGTAGTGAAGACTTTAGGAAACTAGACAATAGTGTCTTTTGTTGAATGGATATGATAAATAGCGAGATTTAAACATAAAAAGGCATCATAGTTTAAAAGCTGTACCCCTTAATATAATGCATAATACACAATTTCCTGGCAAGCCCCATGTATTAGAGAATTAAGATATTTTTCTTTATTTATTTTACTGATTAGGACAGGGTTTTCAAATGAATCAACACTATAATAAGACCAACATAATATAATAAGAAAAACTACATCTAAAAAAAGTAATGGTCAGGATTGTATTATCTCGCTACATTCATTGATAAACAAGGTATACAATCTGCACAATTTAGGCAATTTAGGATATGCTACATATATCAATTAATGACTATAACAACAAAGCCATCAAATATTAAAGACAATTTGCAATAGAAGGAAAATTGTGTTTATTGATTAAATAGCATAAAACTTACATTCATAAAAAGAGATCAAGTTCTCACTCAAATGTAAGAATATTGAGACATTCTGTATTTTAGCCGTTTCTAATTTCAAATTGTAGACATAACTTATGTGCTACCCCATAATTGCTATAAAAATGACTGCACCATTTTATTCTGTCTTGTAGGGGCTTGAATCTACAAAGTTTAGTTCAGTAACTTGCTCCAAACTATTTGTATAGTTGCAGTTTTATATTTTATAATCAAAACACATAGATAAAGAGACTCTTGATCCTTCATAAATATATGTTTTAACAATCTTCCAATTATAGTTAGAGGGCTCGTACAGCAGCTTTTGCTTTAGATTTTCCTGGTCACATTGAAATGTGTTATTTTTATATCTAAATGTATTAAAAGGTATTGCCACATAAAAAGATGCAGTGCCATAGTGAAAATATATATATACTCATGCCCTGCTCACAAATTGCTAAATGCAAAACAAGAGTTTTATTCAGTTAAAGAGATAGAAAACAATTTGTTTCATTAAAAAGTACTAAGCACCGGTTAATCATTGCTATATGCATTATCCAGCATTTAAAAAGGAGTTTACCTTTGATTTCCTTTTTTTGTTTTGAGAGTGAAAGTGGAGCTTACGTTTTATAATGGTAGCTCCATTAAACTACCCTGTGGGCAATGGCTAAACTGAGATTTGTAAGTGCTCATTTTGCAAGAAAACAAGTAAGTTGATTGTTGTTTTATCAATAATGCATATCCTTCTGTATCAGCCCTGGATTAGGAATAATAGTATGCATCTAGAGGGTAGTGGGAAGCATTGGGAATTGGCAATTTGTACTTTCATAAAAACACCAAAAAATTGTTTCTAAGAAGGTAACCTCTTGTCTGTCAAAGGTCTGATAAAACTGTGTAATCATCTCTATAATGTGTCAAAAACGTATAATACATTGTTTCCAAAAAGTAGGTCATACCAATAAGATCTGATGCATTTCCTGTGCCACCAGACACACTTCCTCAGAGATCCTGACTAATGGTATATGCTAGCTTAAATAGGGGAGAGCTAGGTCATTCAGCCAATAAAGAACAGGTAGAACTAATTGTGTCACCTGTATTGCTTAACTCAATGGTTGTATTTAAATTCACTGAATAGGTTCAGCTTCTCCTATGGTTACAATAATAGAGTCAGAGTATACATAACAACGCTGCAGATAAATATTAGGCAGTGTTAACAGAAAGCTTAATATCACACCAAATACAAATTTAATACACATATGTACAATTATATATTCACATGAGATGATGGCAAAATACATCACAGTTTTTATTTATATTTCATTATCATTGTTCATAATTGTTAGTGATGACCATGTATTTAACTACTGTCATGGTCTTGTCTTATGGTATCCCTTGTTGTCAGATATTGTATATATAAATATGTAACAGTATAAGACAATAAAAATGAATGTCCAAATTAGTATATACATATCATTTGACTGCAACATAGGACTTCATAGATCTTTTTAATTAATAGGATGTGAGTTTTCTCATTTCAATAACATTGGCTTCTTTGTTATTTCCCTGAAACAGATACTAATGAGTTCCTTTTATATAGTACAAGTGCTACTATGCTTGCAGTAAAGTTAGAACTTAAAAGCTTCCAATGACAGGGAAAAAAACTACTTTAGTATACAAAGGGAAGAATGGGGGACTATTTAGATTTACTTGTCTTTGAATAGGGCCAACGCATATTAACACGTGATGAATCAAAGACATATGTTGAAGACACATGTCAAAATATATATATATTAGAAATATAGATCCACATCATATCTTCAATTCATTCCATCTATGTGACTAGTTTTCAAAGTGAATATCCAGTAAACTTCTCTGCAAAACATTTGTTTTACTCTATCCCCCCTTAATGGATTCTTTTCTATAGTAGTCCTAAAGCCCGTGTACATGGGCCATTTTTTGAAGTACAGCAGTCACACCCCTTGCTCTCTCTCTATCCCCCCTCTCTTTTGTTCTCTCTCCCCCTCTCTTTTGTGCTGTCTCTCTCCCCCATCTCTTTTGTGCTGTCTCTCTCCCCCATCTCTTTTGTGCTGTCTCTCTCCCCCATCTCTTTTGTGCTGTCTCTCTCCCCCATCTCTTTTGTGCTATCTCTCTCCCCCTCTCTTTTGTGCTCTCTCTCCCCCTCTCTTTTGTGCTGTCTCTCTCCCACTCTCTTTTGTGCTGTCTCTCACCCCCCTCTCTTTTGTGCTCTCTCCCCCATCTCTTTTGTGCTCTCTCCCCCATCTCTTTTGTGCTGTCTCTCTCCCCCTCTTTTTTGTGCTCTCTCCCCCCTCTCTTTTGTGCTCTCTCCCCCTCTCTTTTGTGCTCTCTCCCCCTCTCTTTTGTGCTCTCTCCCCCCTCTCTTTTGTGCTCTCTCCCCCTCTCTTTTGTGCTCTCTCCCCCCTCTCTTTTGTGCTCTCTCCCCCTCTCTTTTGTGCTGTCTCTCCCCCTCTCTTTTGTGCTGTCTCTCCCCCTCTCTTTTGTGCTGTCTCTCTCCCCATCTCTTTTGTGCTGTCTCTCCCCCTCTCTTTTGTGCTGTCTCTCTCCCCCTCTCTTTTGTGCTGCCTCTCTCCCCCATCTCTTTTGTGTTGTCTCTCTACCCCATCTCTTTTGTGCTGTCTCTCCTCCCTCTCTTGTGTGCTGTTTCTCCCCCTCTCTTTTGTGCTGTCTCTCCCCCTCTCTTTTGTGCTGTTTCTCTCCCCCTCTCTTTTGTGCTGTCTCTCTCACCCATCTCTTTTGTGCTGTCTCTCCCCCTCTCTTTTGTGCTGTCTCTCTCCCCCTCTCTTTTGTGCTGCCTCTCTCCCCCTCTCTTTTGTGCTGCCTCTCTCCCCCATCTCTTTTGTGTTGTCTCTCTCCCCCATCTCTTTTGTGCTGTCTCTCCTCCCTCTCTTGTGTGCTGTTTCTCCCCCTCTCTTTTGTGCTGTTTCTCTCCCCCTCTCTTTTCTGCTATCTCTCCCCCTCTCTTTTGTGCTGTTTCTCTCCCCTTCTCTTTTGTGCTGTTTCTCTCCCCTTCTCTTTTGTGCTGTCTCTTCCCCCTCTCTTTTGTGCTGTTTCTCTCCCCTTCTCTTTTGTGCTGTCTCTCCCCCCTCTCTTTTGTGCTGTTTCTCTCCCCTTCTCTTTTGTGCTGTCTCTCTCCCCCTCTCTTGTGTGCTGTCTCTCTCCCCCTCTCTTTTGTGCTGTCTCTCTCCCCCTCTCTTTTGTGCTGTCTCTCCTCCTCTCTTTTGTGCTGTTTCTCTCCCATTCTCTTTTGTGCTGTCTCCCCCCTCTCATTTGTGCTGTTTCTCTCCCCTTCTCTTTTGTGCTGTCTCTATCCCCCTCTCTTTTGGGCTGTCTCTCTCCCCATCTCTTTTGTGCTGTCTCTCTCCCCCTCTCTTTTGTGCTGTCTCTCTCCCCCATCTGTTTTGTGCTGTCTCTCCCCCTCTCTTGTGTGCTGTTTCTCTCCCCTCTCTTTTGTGCTGTCTCTCCCCCCTCTCTTTTGTGCTGTTTCTCTCCCCTTCTCTTTTGTGCTGTCTCTCCCCCCTCTCTTTTGTGCTGTCTCTCCCCCCTGTCTTTTGTGCTGTCTCTCTCCCCCTCTCTTTTGTGCTGTCTCTCTCCCCCATCTCTTTTGTGCTGTCTCTCCCCCTCTCTTTTGTGCTGTCTCTCTCCCCCTCTCTTTTGTGCTGCCTCTTTCCCCCATCTCTTTTGTGCTGTCTCTCTCCCCAATCTCTTTTGTGCTGTCTCTCCCCCCTCTCTTTTGTGCTGTTTCTCTCCCCTTCTCTTCTGTGCTGTCTCCCCCCCCTCTCTTTTGTGCTGTCTCTCTCCCCTCTCTTTTGTGCTGCCTCTCCCCCCCCCATCTCTTTTGTGCTGTCCCCCTAATGGATTATTTTCTATAGTAGTCCTAAAGCCCGTGTACATGGGCCATTTTTTGAAGTATAGCGGTCCCACCCCTTGCTCTCTCTCTATCCCCCCTCTCTTTTGTGCTCTCTCCCCCTCTCTTTTGTGCTGTATCTCTCCCCCATCTCTTTTGTGCTGCCTCTCTCCCCCATCTCTTTTGTGCTGTCTCTCTCCCCCATCTCTTTTGTGCTGTCTCTCTCCCCCTCTCTTTTGTGCTCTCTCCCCCTCTCTTTTGTGCTGTCTCTCTCCCCCTCTCTTTTGTGCTGTCTCTCACCCCTCTCTTTTGTGTTCTCTCCCCCATCTCTTTTGTGCTCTCTCCCCCATCTCTTTTGTGCTGTCTCTCTCCCCCTCTTTTTTGTGCTCTCTCCCCCCTCTCTTTTGTGCTGTTTCTCTCCCCTTCTCTTCTGTGCTGTCTCCCCCCTCTCTTTTGTGCTGTCTCTCTCCCCCTCTCTTTTGTGCTGTCTCTCACCCCCTCTCTTTTGTGTTCTCTCCCCCCTCTCTTTTGTGCTCTCTCCCCCCTCTCTTTTGTGCTGTCTCTCCCCCTCTGTGGGACACTCTGCCTGTGTGGCACCTGGCTCAGCAAGTCCCATTCACTGAACCAAGTGGGAGAAAGCCAGGGACAAGCTATTTTACAGGTCTGGGGACATAGTCTTAAAGGGGCATTGTTCACCAAAGTCACAATATGTCCCCAGACGGTTCTTAAAGGGCCATACACACCCAATAAAAGTTAATATGTTCTCAGGGGCACAATCTTCCAGGGGCCATAGTCATGAGGAAGGAGGCTGGCAAATAGGCTTCTACACGATCCATGGAAGCAGGGCATTTTTTCATTTAAAGGGCCAGTTACAAATAGCAGTTTGTAA